>NW_007210648.1:0-15667 GCF_000164805.1 Carlito syrichta | reverse complement strand
AGCCCAGCAGGTCGAGGCTGCGGTGGCCGGGAGTGGCCATTGCACTCCAGTCTGGGTGACAGAGTGAGACTCCAACTCAAAAAAAAAAAAAAAAAAGATGGATATAAACTATTTTTAACAACTCATTTTTTTCAATTACCGGTTGGTTTTCCAAACTTTGCATCTATTGATGTAATGAATGTTTTATCATAGATCCAATCCATTCTTCTATGTGTTCATTATTACAATCCTCCTATAAATCTTCTTATAAGTCCCAAGTATTAGTTTAATTTACCAAGAGAACAATGGAGGCCTCGCTTCATGTCATGGAAAACTCAGCTTGAGTCCTTTCTATAAGACTCCATTCTCAATTGTCATCACCACCCAGGGCAAGCGGCTGGCTCATCTGACAATATTAGCTTCCAAGAAGCATTTTGATCCTTTCTACTAGTGCCAGCAACACATAAATTACAACAAATCCACTACAAATTTCCAGGGAGAAATGCATTCCTGATATCATGACTTTCCCATTGAGGGGATAATTAAGCTTGTTTTTACCCCTCCTATCAGTATACTCTTATAGCCCACTTGGTGTTTATTATCTTAGTATAACTGATAAGTTGGAATTTTGACCTAGTTAGGCTAATAATTGTTTCAGATCTTCTTTTTGCCTCCATGTGTAGATAGAGTTTTTGACTCTTTAGACCCTTTATAAATTAATTGCTTCTCAAAAAATTTTCTCCTGTTTTTGTAAAAGCCAAGGGCAAAGAGATGAACTAATTGATATGTGATATGCATTTCTTGTTGATATGTGCTTAATAGTATTCTGTCATCTTATTCATCACTTGAGCAAGATTGTTCAACACCTGGGCCTCCCAAGGGCCCAATAGTAAGTAACCACCAATCACCTCCATGCTGGCAGGTCAGGGTACTGGTGAGGCAGAGTCCACATTAGCCAAAGACTTGCCCATGTCCTGCCAGGGAATGCTTCAGAAACTAGGGCAAGCTTTGCATGAAACCCCATTTGCAAACCGAAACCATGAAAAAAAAAAAGGTGGTTCAGTGTGGTTTTTACTCAAAACCAGGTGAAGCTTTGTGGTTCAGCCAAGTTTTGACTCGAAGCCAGAGAAGGCTCACTCTGTTTGGCTAGGCCTTGTTTTATGTTTCATGTTCCATTTGGTTCTGTTTCCCAAACCTGAAAACTGGGACTCAAATGAGGGGCACAAAATGAATAAAAAGAAGTTGGCATGAAATCTGGTGCAGATGAAGACAGCACCAGCTCTGGGAGAGCCAGCTATCCTCCTGGGTTACTGTCTGTTTTGCTTTCTTCCAGCACTGCTGGAAAGAACCTCCCCTACACTAAATAGTTCCCTGGGACTTTTTTTTTTTTAAGAATTATTCACACTGCACGAAAACAGTACAGACCATTTAGCTCTTATTTATTTTAACAAATCCATTAACAAATCTGTTTTTCCAAGTTCAGCCATTGAAACTTTTGGGGAAAGCATTTTAAGTCACACAGACTATGATATTAGATACGCATGGATTTATTGAACATGTTTCAAATATCTACTCTGAGCTGGAAACTTTAACTCATTAAATTCTCACAATATGTCACAATATTTTATAGATGATGAAACTAAGCTAGGAGTGATTGGATAACTTGCCAATATGAGGGGGAGATCCCCCAAAACTGGAATTTATTTACAAGAGGGACCCATAAAAACTGAAATTACTTTTTGGAGAGCGAGCCTCTTGTAGTACTGACTTTCCCCACTAGGTAAGTGTTCTAGGAACTCATCAGCATTCAGTTTACCAGCTAGCCTTGTGAGAGGCTTCATTTGACTTCAGTGAATTTTTAAAAGAGATCCTTTCAATGCATTTGCTCATTTCATGATGGGTGATTTGTGAGTGGGACCTCCAAAAAACCCAAAATTTACTTACAATAAGTTGTGCATGTATTCTTACACGTTTAAACTTCAGTCACCTTTTACATACTCTCTGTTTGATGCAATACGCCTACTGAACATTTTTCCCACTGTTCAAAACAGTTTTTGAACTTGTCAGTTTTGATGCCTTTTAGTGTTTTTGCCATTTTTTGTTTCACCTATTTCACATCGGCTAAACATTTCCCTTTGAGGACTTTTTTCATCTGGAGTAGCAAAAAAAAAAAAAAAACGTGGCTCGGGGAGTGATCAGGTGAACAGGGAAGGTGGGGCCTAGGAGTCATGCCCTGTTTGGTTAAAAGCTGCTGAACACTTAGTGCTGTGTGGACAGGTGCGTTGTCATGGTGGAAGAACCAGTCACCTGTTTGCCACAACTTGGGATATTTCTCCCACAAATCATGATGCAACCTTCTCAAAACTTCCACATAAAAACTTTGGTTTACCGTTTGATCTGGAGGAACAAGTTCCTTGGGTGTACATGGGTGTACTACAAGAGGCCCACCCTTCAAAACAATCATAATAATTCCGGGTTTTGGGGGGGCCCTTTCTGTATTTTTTTTAACCATACATTCTGCCTGATGATATCAATAGAGAATGTTACAGGTAGATCCCACAGAACACAACAACATGAAGGAGATCATCAATATAATATCCTTCTGAAGTTATGAATTCATCCTGGCTTTCCAAACTACCTCACTTGTACAGGGACTGTTCTTTCCTTTAAGTGATAGCTGTGAAAATATTCATTGTAACCAACTAGATGGATGGACATTCCTTGGAGAAATCTCAATTAATACAATCTAATAGATTGGTGTGGTTGAGCATATAGTGTTACAACTTTTGCTGTTGTCCTTATTGTTGTTTTGCTGACCGTGGCTATTGTGTGAATTCCTGTTTTGTCGATCAAAGTTAAAGTATACATTTCATCTTTAAAAAGAAAATGAAAAATTGTAGAAAATAAGAGGAATCTATGTGGTGCTGAATCCTTCACTGTTCCCTAAGATCAATTGTTCAACATTCCCAAGAATGGAATTTTGAGTCAACATAATAATAACAGGTGAGAGTGTTATTATTTTTCAATGATCTTTCATTTAGAGGAGAACACTTATTTCTTTCAAAAGCTCCAGAAAGCTATCCATGGAGGATGATCTTGTTTCATAGAGCTTGGACTTAGGTACTGAGCTTAGGATTTAGATACTGAGTGTTTGACAATTTTATAAATTTGACTTGGGTCAAATTACTCCTAGACTCATTATATTAGACCTAACTCCAATCTGATAGCTTGTCATTTCTAACCTATAACCACTTATTTTAGCAGAGAGAAGGGTAGAAATTCAACCAGAAAACCTACTTTAAGCTGTCATTACAGTATATACACGTGGAAGTGGGATAGTCAGGTATTTGATACAGATTGGATTATGTTTAACTTCACACATACTTCAGAAGTTGCTCCGACAAAGATGTCTGAAACTTGGAAATACACTTGGGTGACTTGGTCATAAATCTGTGTATGTGATGTCATTGGAGAGACTGAAAAGCTCTCTCCAACATCCTCCTTGTGTAACCTACAGCTGTGTAAGAGATGTGACTGTTTCCTCATTTACTTTACAGTTTGTATTATGAGACTATGAAGCGATGTGGAAAATGTCCAGTGTCTTTGCTGAATCAAGACACTTTTTGTCCAGTGAGCAATCTGTTCAAAAGTTATGCACAATAATTTACTTTCCATACATGAGTATGAGGATGCTTCTTTTAGGTTAGTTTTCTACAGAACTTAAAAATAGGTGGTCCCTATGGGATAAATGAATGGGAATGCTGTTTTACAAATAAAAAAGAAACAAACTTTTCTTCACTTTTTACTGTCCTCAAGTATATGACAGAAAATCTAATTTTGATGTGTTATTATTTGTACTTTCTTGGGATAAAATATGCTGTCAAATGTAAGGATCTATTTTTACTGGAATATAAAAGATGTCACTGGGAGAACATTACTTTATTGGAAAGTTTTTTAAAATTTGTCTACCCTAGCTTCACATATTTCATAGTTGTGTGTTTTCTAGTTAAAAAGCACTAAACTTTTCAACATTTGCTGCTTATTTTGTGAGCCAAATCAAAGTAGGGAAAATTACAATATTTATGAACAGCTGTGGAGGGTAATTGAGGGATAGTCTGATGTTTCTGCCAGTTCTGCTGATAAACTGTGGGCTGTTGTATTATTTAAACCTCTGTCTGCTTGGAGGCTTATTTTTCTGATATTGGGGCATGTTTTCCTAAGCCACCTGGACAAAAAGAGGAATTTTTAGGTAACCTTGGGATCTCCTTTGCCAGAGTTCCCCAGCAATTAAAAAAACAGGGGCACCTTTGTCCCTTCTGGGCCAGGTAGGCTTCCTGTATCTTTTAGGAGATAGACTATTGTCCCTTGCGTTTGGGAGAATAAAGATTCATTGTGATTTCCCTTCTCTCCACCAGGATCTTAATCTTTGCAGGCTCCAGCCACACATGACTTAATAAAAACTCATAAGGCTTAAAGCTGCTGCATATAACCCCATGCCTGGGTTCTGGAATATCACCTGTGACCCACAGTACATGGAATGAGAGAAAGATTCTTTCAGAATTTGGTTTTGCTTGTAGACATATGCTCCAAGATATGTTGCAAGCTTTACATGCTGTAAACTCTCTTAAATCTTTCCTATAAGTCACAGTCTTTATGGTCAATTCAATTTTTTTTGTGTGTGTGTGCATAGGTTGGTAAGTCAGAGCTCAACATCAAGGATTCTTCATAACCACCATCAAGCAATATTTATTAGGAAAAAATCTTTCCATGGGTGTTTTACTATATGCTCTACAAGAGAATTATGTAAGTGCATATGTGGCTTGCAAGGGGCTTATGGTCTCATTTAGGTAGACCTCGACAAACAAATGCTAATATAAAAACAACCAGAATAATATTCAGTCTGTCTGGAGGTGGCTATATGGATCATTGCATGGCTACCTTTCTTTCTGAATGGTTGTAACTTGTGCGATACCTTTTGCTCAATGCTTTGATATTTTCCCCAAAGACATACATATTATATGGCAAGTTGATTTCACAACTGCTTTTAATCCATATCTGTTTTTAAGTGCATTTGACAGTACTTTGATGGTGTTTATAGTAATATAAAAATCTCAACTTTGAAAAGTTGGGCTAAATTTTCATTAACAAATTTTCTTTTTTTTTTTTTTGACTCTCGTTGATCCAAAAGCAACCTAATACAGAGCAGAGAAGAACTCAGAATTGCTGGTTCTGCAAAGCCAAGTGCAATGTGTTAAGCTCACCAGACTCTGGAACTGGATGCCTGTCTTAGAGCACAGCTCTGCCCCTGCAAGTGCATGGCCTGGAGTATGCCACTTGCTGTAAAATGGGACTAAATTCACACCTACCCTGCAGGTTGGTGGAAAGATTACATCAGTCAGTATACACGAAGCACTTACGTCTAAGTGCCTGGCTTGGCAGGAAGCGCTATATAAAAGTCTGCTATTATTACTTGGATCTTGGTTCTGTCATGGAGGAGTAAGGTCATTGAACCCTACTGGGTCTCAGTCTCCTCATATAAACAATGGACTAAGTTCTCTGAAGCCATTTAGATTTCCTTCCTTCCTTCTTTCCTTTCTTCTTTCCCTTCTTTCCTTCCTTCCTTGCTTCCTTCCTTCCTTCCTTCCCCCCTTCCCTTCCTTCCTTCTTTCTTATTTGTTGTAGAGATGAGGTATTGCTATGTTGCCTAGGCAGTTCTCGAACTCCTGGGCTCAAGCAATCCTCTTGCCTCAGCCTCCCTAAGTGCTGGGATTACAGGCATGAGTCACTACACTTGGCCTTGTTTTCTTTCCAAATTAGGCATTTGCAAACATTTAGAAAAAGTCACACAAAGGAAAGGATCATATAATTTATCCACCAAAGCAAACCAGTGGGCTTAAGCCAGGCCAATATGGTCACTCCCACATATATCAGGCAATACACTGAAACAAACATAGACTGAGGAGGGGGGTTCTGCCTGTCAAGACAGGAGGGAGGTGGGTATATTGTTTCAAGTTTTAAGGGTGGTATTTAAATAGCAGCCACTGTTTGAGCCAACCCACACCTTTTTTCTTCCTTCCTTCCTTCCTTCCTTCCTTCCTTCCTTCCTTCCTTCCTTCCTTCCTTCCTTTCTTCCTTCTTTTCATTTAGAGATCGAGTGTTGCTATGTTGCCCAGGCTGATGTCGAACTCCTGGCTTCAAATAATCTTCCTGCCTCAGCCTCCCAAGTAGCTGTCATTACAGGTGTGAGCTACCACACCCAGCTCCCATATTGTTTTCAGTGATCTTTGTTTCCAGTATTCCCATCTTACAGGCAAAATCAGGATCAACATTACTGAAGAAAGAGACTTGAATTAAAAAATCAGTTGTTTGGATTTTTATTTCTGCTGAGTTTTCTCTTTTAAAATTATCTCCACTCTCCTGAGAGAAACCGTTTTCCCCATTACTGATGGAAAGTGAAGTCTCCTCATAAGAAGGATTTCCCTTCCAGAAATTCAAAACCAGAAAAAGTATCAGACAATGTGGTTGTGTGCCAGGGAGCAGCCATTTCCAAAGATTTGAATGGAATAATTTGTTTTTCATGGTTTATAGGTAGCAGATAAAACTTACATGGAAAAACGGACAAGAAGAAATGGAAAATAAGACACAGAACCTGGAATTGTTAGCTTAAAAAGCAATTTGTTTTATTTCGGCTGTGCCCAGAAATAACTTGAGGTTAACAAGTGAGTATTTCTACTGGAAGAATCAGCTTCAATTAGGTCACCAACTTAGAGAAGACGTAGGCGGAAATTTAAACACCAAGTCTATCATTATAAAGGTACTTTATCAGCAAAACTGTCAGCTATGGGCTGTTGACTTAAAATGATTAAGAGGCTAAAATATCAAAGGAGGAGATGAGGAGTTTGTGGAAAGGCCCCTCTTTAGATCAACAGCAGCTGAGGGTCTAAATATGAGAACATTGCTTTGATAGCATTTCTTGGGGAGTAGGAATGAACTTCTGGACTGCTACATCATTCTGAGGTGAGAAAAGTAGATGCTTCCTCTTGGGGTCTGTATTCAGGCCATGGAAACAGGGGCCTTACATTTAATTCTGGTGGTGACAAAATGACAAATTTGTTATTGTTCAGGATAACGGAGGCATGACAATATTCTGGATTTTCCACTGAAAATTGGATGTGAAAATTTACTAAAACAGTACTAGTCAAGCTCCCCTTTAAACAGCAAACAACAAACAAATAAAAATATGGAGTACTTGGACCTATTCTGGAAGCCTGGCACCAAGGAATAGACTTTGTATGGATCAACTTAATTCACTCAGGAATAGATTTATTTTTTTCTGGAAGTTTATTTGAGAGTCTAAAAAAATAAAAAAGATCCACCCGCTATTTAAGAGTTTATAAATGACTAGATTTTGCAAATATTTGGATCCATCTGAGTCATGGAGTTCAGAAGAATATTATTTCTGGTATTCTGATAACTGATTTTTTTTACAGTAGACTTTAATTTGATAATTATTTTAATCCAGTCTGTTTGATCATTCAGTTGTTCCAAACCACCCATTCATGACCTATTTTAAGTCTCCTGTAACCATAATAATATGGCTTCAAGTTTCTCAATGACTGTGTCTATTTCGTTAGCCACAAAATGGTTCTGAGACCTTTTTTTAATTTTTTGTATCTGTAGGTCATTGCTGTCTGTGCAATCAGGAACCCCCTATCAAATCTCTCTTCTTTGTATGAGGCTGATGCTTGGGCAAATGCCTGAAAGGGTAGGTCTTAGAACAACTGCTAAACATGCAGCTAAAACGTGAGACAAGAGTACTCTATGCCAGTTAGTGGAGTGCATTCATTAATGGATGCCAATGCTGAAGGCAGCCATATAGACAGAAGGAGCTTCATTTTATCCATTTTATCATTAAATGCCTTGGTCTGTTTCCTGCCTTTCCTTTATTCCAGATATATTTGTGCTTATCTCCTTGAATCATTACAACTATAAATTGCTATCCCTTTTCTTATCAAGGATTCAAATAATCTCTTTTACACCAGACTGGGTGTAAAACTCTTCTAGAGACAAAAGAGTTTTAAGACTTTAAGTCCAGTCTACCCAAGGGCCTACCATTTACAGCATATGAAAGGTAAAATGAATATGATTTACTGTTGATGAAGGGATAGCTCTTACTAGAGTCTCAAGGTCAGTCTAGGACTCAATTATGAAGTCAGAAGATGTGTGTGTGTGTGTGTGTGTGTGTGTGTGTGTGTGTATGACAGAGAGAGAGAGAGACCAGTTGGGAAAGTTACGATCCACTAGATTCTTAGCTTACTTGCTATCAATTTTATTTTTATGATTAAAAAATCTAATCTCATTAAAAATCTGTGAGATTATTCTCTCCACTTTAAAAACAGGAAATGAACTCAGAGAAGTTAAGCCATCCACTGAGGTTTCACAACCAATAGGTAGTAGAATCAAAATTTGAAGCCAAATCAATCTGTTGGTGACATTTACTACTAAGCTGTTTTCCAAGTGAATCTTCAGGAACATTATAGGCAGCTAGTTCTTTGTCCTGTGTGGTTCTTACTCCCAAGATGTCTGGTAGGCTACAAAGGATGAAGGTATTAAACATGTTATTGACTAGCAAATGCATGAGGTAGAATTTTTGGAGAATTAAGGCCTTCTTGGGTCTACAAAATCATACCCAGGTATCTGTCTTGTTTTTCACTGTTGCTTCTAAGAAGATTAAGCACTAGAAGCTCTACTGGCTGTGTGAATCATAGGAGGCACTAAGCTAAACTACTGAATGAGTCATTCTTTCCAGAGACAACGGCCTTTTTTCTCCAAAACTCTTAAGAATTTTACAAATGGGGGTAGAAGGAAAGCTACTTAAATGTACTACTCTTACTCCAACTAATAAATGTTAAAATAAATGTACTACTATGCTACTACTAACAATACACAGCTTTCACTTTTTGATAAGTTGTTATCAACATGTTTGATTCTTGGGTTAATGAAACATCTAACAGCATGTTCTGAGAGTCAAGTAAATGCCAATTATATTAAATGGTAATGATACACAGCCTTTTTACAGTCTTGTCTCACATCTCTCTTGGGTCCTTGGCCTACAAAAAACTTGGTTGTTGGATAGCTGGGGCTGGGGTTCAGAAACGTTATGGAGGTAGAGTAGAATGTAGCCATTGATTGGGTGTGGGAGTAAGGGGTAAAGACATCAAAATCAACTCTGAAGTTTTAGCCCTTCTGACTAAGCAGCCAGTGGTGCCATTGACAGAAGCAGGAGTATTGGAAAGTCTAAGAAGATGATGAATTCAACTAGAAATACATTTGCCGCAAGGTTGCTCATGGGGAGAGCCCAATGGATGTGTTCAGAAGTCAATTGAAAACGAGACCAATGCTCACAGACGGGCTGACCTAGAGGGTCAGAGTTGCCAGCATGGGCCTATGGTATCCAAAACAAGGGTGGCAAGATTGACAAAGGGAACAAGGTGAATCAGAAAGAGAAGAGAGTCTAAAACAGGTTCTAGGATGCATTTGGAGTAAGAGAAGGAATAGAAACCAGAGAAAAAACTGTGGAAAAAGTAGTACCAAGATACACACAACATCATCATAGTGGGCAAAGGCAGGGTCAGGGGTAGGAAAATTTGTTTTTAAAGAATAACATATCTTTTAAATCATTTAGCAAAGTGTCCCATAGAAGGGCAGGAAAAGGGGAGCAAATTACTAGAAATCCTACAGTTACACATAGTCTTCCACATAACTTACCTATGGAGGAGACTTTTGTAATAGCTACAATTCTTTGGTGTGTTGTGGAGGAAAAATGGCTTGAGACTCACTACTTCAGAGGGAGTGGTGGCAAAAGCAAGGGGAGAATGAAGTTGGCAGCTTGCAGAAATAGCAGAGTGAAAAAGAAGAGTATTTTAAGATAGGAAATGCCTGGCCAGTGGAGAGAGACCAAGCATGGAGAGAATAGAAGATCGGAGGGGAAAAAGAAGCAGTTGTAGAGGAAGCAGGAGGGTTTGAGTGAAGGAACACAGTTAGTTGCCATGTCTCTGCAAAGTAGTGGAACAAATGCAATATCCATCAGAGAGAGGGTACATAGGGTGCAGATAGATAAAGTCATGGGAAAGAAGGAGAGTAGCAGACACCTTCCTCAGTACTTACGCCTTTCCTCAGGATTACAGAGGTATGAGGATCTTCTCAGAGTATAAGCTGCCCATTATGGGGGTTGAGGCCAGCAGCATGTGTCAGGTTTGAAATAACTCACAAGATAGAACATGGTAGAGCATTGTAAATGGATAAACTGAATATTGAGAAGACAGGTTAGAATGGAAAACATTTGTGTCAAAGCAGTTTTGTGATTCCAATTGTATTTAAGACTTAGAGCAAGGGTAGCAAAAGTAAATGGCCATCTGAGTGAATAGATAACAAAGATAAAGAACTCTATTGAAAGGGTGAAGGAATTTAATATGAATATTCGGTTGAAAGGTCCTTCATTTCACCATGGTTCAGCTATAGTATCTTGCAATAAGGTGGATGGAGCAGGGAGTTGCAGGCTGCTGGCAAGACCTCCGCGATGACCAAGTCTAGGGTTCAGGCCCATCAGTGATTATCAAAGGGTGCTAATTGGCTTGGAGATCAGAGATGGCCAGAGGCATCTGGGGTCAACATGAAGATAGCAAGTACAGTCTGTATGAGCAAGGATAGTAGACAGGGAAGGATATGAAGCTGTAGATGGAGGAACATTCCAGAATGTGAGATCTTGGAGATGACATTTTTGCTCTGAAAACTCTTGGCTCATCGTGAGCATTAAATATTCCAAGGCTAACCACATCCCAATCTCTCTTCTGAAAGCTACTCTAAAAGTTGGGGTCCTTGGACACCTTTTGGGAATTCTTTTAATATTCCTCAATGGGTTTATGTTTCTTTTTCATGTATGGACAGGAACTGTTATAAATGGGGTATGCTCCTATTTGATTCACTCATATTTTATTATCCTATAATTTATTATGACAGTTGCTTTGCTGCAATCAACACTTATTTCTCCAATGATATGGCATCAGGCGTAATAAATGGTTTTAGAAAAAAATGTTTGGTGGTCTATCTGGGATATAACACTTTGACCAGATTCTTTCAATGGGTCAGTTATGTCCCAGAATGCTACTTACTGTTCTACCGTGCCCCATGTTAACTTTCAATGCTCTTCCAATCAAGTCACACCTGACCGTGTCCAAGGCTGGGTTTGTTTTCTCTAACATGAAAGTTGAAGGTCAAGATTCAACATCGTGCACTGTTTGTAGTCTGTGGAGGAGGTTTCAAAGTCAAGAACAAGAAAAATTAACAAGATTAGGGCACAAGGTGATACATGGCATTTCGCCAATGAGCTACGGTCACTGTAGTGTCTCCCAAATATTCTTGTCTACATATAACCCCAGAGGGTGATCTTTTTTGGAAATAGTCTTTGCCGATATTGTTAGTGAGATGAGGTCATATCAGATTAGGTGGTTGCTGAATTCAGTGACCAGCATCCTTACAAGAAGAGGAGACACACAGAGGTACACAGAGATGCAGAGATTGGAATGATGCAACTACAAGCCAAGGGACATCAAGAGTGTGGGGAGTCACCAGATGCTGGAAGAAGCAAGAAAGAATTCTTTCCTTGAGACTTTAGAGGGTATGGCCTTATAGCCTCTAGAATTATGAGAGAGCAAATTTCTGTTGTTTTAAATCACCCAGATGTGACAATTTGTTATGGCAGCCCTAGGAAACAAATACAGTCCCCCTAGCCCCGACCACTGAATATTACTGCCCAGCTGGGAAGCTTCTCCCAGGAGGCCAGTCCTGATGAACTGACATAATTTAAAGGCCTCACCCCATAAGGCTGCATGCCCAGGTAAGTGTATTTCTTCCTACTGCCCTTGTCATTACAACGTTCTGACTTACATCTTTGGTCCTTTGAACTTCAATCAATGGCTGAACCAGGAACGTTGTTTTGACTACACTGAGGGTTTCTAAACTCCCCACTGTGTGGTTTCCAGGTCAGACAGTCAGGCTTTGTTCTGTGAATCACTGCCGAAAGATTCAATTAAATCCTGCTTGGTCTGCCTTGCGGCCAGGGTTTCAGTGACTTAGCGAGAACAGGAGCATTTAGCCAGTCACTGAGGAAAGCCAGACACTCACAGGGAACAAAGTGCTGACATGAGACAGGGAGCACAGAGATTTGGGGGCTCGAGACAGGACGGCGGTGACGAATGAAGTCACCAGGAGCTCAGCTTCTTGGCTCGTGAGGCAGCTGTTGATTCCTGACATACTAATTTAGGACCCGAAAGAGAAAGTGAGGGGGCTTTGTTGAATCACTTAAAAGAGCTGAACGTCAAGGGGAGACAAGACATGTGTTACCACCACTGTCCTTTTCATGCAGGAATGAGAAAGAATCACAAATGTGAGTCTGGTTGAGATCTTTACGGTTAGGAGGCTTCCTTTGAAGTCTGACATTGCTAAAAGAAAAAAAGTTCTCATAAAACCAAAGAGGGAAAAAAAAAGAGCATCTTATCCCAGCAAGGAGAGCACCAAAGGATATAGAAATGAGAAAGCCTAGAGCTTTCTGCAGAAACAGAAATTCTGCAACACCCCCAGTCACTCAGAAAAGGAAAGAAAAAAAATGAGGCCCCCCCGAAAAAAAAACAACTTTACAAAATTTTGTATTTATTCTTACATGTTTAAACTTCAGTCACCTTCAAAGCACTCTCTGTTTGATGCAATACACTTATCGAGATACTTTTTCCACCAAAAATGCTCAAAACAATTTTTGAACTGGTTAATTTTGATGCCTTTTAGTGCTTCTGTCATTTTTTGTTTTACTTCTTTCATTGGCAAAATGTTTCTCTTTGAGGATTTTTTCATCCAGGGGAACAACAAGAAGTCACCTGGGGGCAAGATGGGTAAATAGGGAGAGTGGGGCATGGGAGTCATGCTGCTTTTTGGTGAAAAACTGCTGAACACTCAGCCTGATGTGGGCCAGGTTGTTTGTGCAAACCTCCCATCGTGAAATGAGCAAACACTTGAAAGAATCTCCAACAACAACAACAACAACAAAAATTCACTGAAACCAAACGCAGCCTCTCACAGCAACACTAGCTGGTACTCTGATGATGATGAATTCCTAGAACATTTAACTGGGGCAGGGGGTGGGGGGAAGACTGTACTACAAGGGGCCTGCCCTCCAAAAGGTAATTTCATTTTTGGGGGGTCCCCTATTATAAAAGACAAGATTTCTTGAAGGGCCTAGCAAATGCTGGTTTTGTGGAAAGCCTTGCTCCAGGGAGGAGAGTCCTGTGTTATGCCAGAAACCTGAGCAGAGGAATGGCTCCCATGCCCAGGGCACAGGGACCTGGAGTCATGGAGACACTCTGAACCTCAGTTTATCTTCTCATTTGTAGAATGAGGTGGTTCTTGTTGGCTCTCTTTTCCCTTGCAGGATTGTGTGGGGCTCAAAGGAGATATGGTTTGCAAATTCACTCCGTGCATTTCTAAGCATCTTTTACATGTAGACATTACGGTAAAGATAGGCCCTTGCTGACTCTGGGCTTAGGATGCCCCAGACATCCTACATCAAGGTGTCAGCTAAGGTGGTGAGGGACTAAGGAAGATCAGAGAAGCCCAGCTCCAGGTATCCCCAGGGCCAGTACCATTCCTCCCGCGTTTGCATCTGCAAAGGACTTGTGACACAGACCAGCGGGAAACACAGCTGTTGAGAGGCACTGGCACTGTTTCACCTTTTAGGACACCAGGAAGGCAGTCCCATCCTGCACCCACGTACCCAGGGCTGCTCCTGTCAGACATGAGCCTAGATGGACTAGGGTGGTGCAGGTCCTGGGAAGGGGCAAGCAGAGGCTTGGCTGCCCAACCCTGGCTATTGCTCTGCTGGCATTCACCTTGACTCCTCTGCAACCGTGAAGGCTTATTCTTTTGTATCTAACTACTAAACTTTTCCTTAGCCCTCAGGTCCTGCTGAGACACTGTCTCTGCCATAAAGCATTCCTTGAGAACTGTGGCTTGCTATTTCTACTGCTGCTTCTGGCTCTCATTGATCCTTCCTTGCTCATTCTGTCATTTCAGAACTGGGCAGTGGGTGATTCAACTTATTATTATTGGCATGGTCTTCTCCCATATCCATAATCCTGCCCTTGGTGAGTACCGCACACAGGAAGGTCGTTTGAGAACACTGGCTGGATATGTCAATTGTTGTTGGACTCTGATCCAGTAGCTGACAGTGAGTAGGGTAGCTTCAGGCCCTGTGTAAGGGAGTAGGGGTATGGTGTTCCAGGTTCAGGGGTCCACGTGCCCTCAAAGGGGACTAAGATGATGCCACTAGGTGAGGGCTCAGGTCAAATGGGGAGATCCAGAACATCTGCCTTTGGTGCACCCAGATCTCTTTATACTGACTTTTGCCACTTTCCACCCTGTTTGGGGCAGCCCCTTATTTCATATTAAAGTGTAAATAACGAACGGTTTTACCCTTCTCAGGAGAACTGCCATCTTAGAGCTCTCCTAAACCTGAAGTTAAAGGCACGAGGCTGTGCTAGATCTGTGAGGGAGGAAGTTACTTTTGGAGGACAGGACCTTTCCCTGGTTTCTGAAATCACTCCTTCAGGCTGCAGCCAGACCAGTTGTGCCCTGATTAATGTAGTTTCTCTCTTTCTAGTCTACTTGGGAAGCTCTGGGGATGGTCCTTTCTCTCCTTCACACATCAAATCCACTCAAAGCAGCTTCTAGAAGAACTATAAAAGACTGCCCATGGATGTGTTTGTTCTGGTATAATTTAAAAATCTTTGCTGCAAAAATTGATATGTCTAATAGAAATATCTTACTGCAGCTCTTTAGCTTTCTATAAGCAGGGTCACAACAGGTAAAACTCAGGGTCAAGGTCTAATAATGTTGTGTACCCTTCTGCAGGGCCCATCGATTCCCTGGGCCTTGACTGTCACATCTGTACAATGAGGAGAATGGTGGATGGCTGCATTTTCTCTGAGTAACAAGTAATTTAACCTCTCTCTGTTGCTCAGAAGGTGGAAGGAGGATGAAATGAAGTGGCATACATATAACATCCAGCCAGGGAGGAAGCAGAGTAAGAGTGAACTGTTTCCACAGTTACCAGGGTCACCTCCCACTCTGAGTTTCTGGACCTTTATGGTTCATTTTGCTGCACAGGGACTGAGTCGCACCTCAGCTTCTAAGGTTCTACCCCTCTGCTGCTTCACCGGACTGTTCCCCTCCTGAAGGGCTGCTGTTCAGATAATCCCTGCTTCTTAGTTTCATTCTGAGACCCCTGACCATCAGGAGCCACCAGATATGCTAATGCAGCTGGATAAGGCATCAACAGATCCGGGAAGACGAAAAGATTCTTTTTGAAACTGGAAACTCTATAATGCATTTGCTTGTGCTTCAAGGAGTCGGGACTCTACAAACCATAGAGGATTTGCAGACTAGGTGATTTCTTCTGGAAGCTTCCCCAGGGAGGAGCTGGAATCCCCGGAAAGTGAAAGTGGCAGGTGTACTCGTGTGTGCTGGTCCTTGTGTTAAAAAGAATCAGTGGTGAACCTGTGCCATAGCTGGGGAAAAAAATGAGTGAAGGTGATAGGCCTGGTCATGAAAGGTAGATCAGAGAAAGGGTTTTCACTGAAAG
>NW_007210647.1:0-3973 GCF_000164805.1 Carlito syrichta | reverse complement strand
ACATCTTTGGTCCTTTGAACTTCAATCAATGGCTGAACCAGGAACGTTGTTTTGACTACACTGAGGGTTTCTAAACTCCCCACTGTGTGGTTTCCAGGTCAGACAGTCAGGCTTTGTTCTGTGAATCACTGCCGAAAGATTCAATTAAATCCTGCTTGGTCTGCCTTGCGGCCAGGGTTTCAGTGACTTAGCGAGAACAGGAGCATTTAGCCAGTCACTGAGGAAAGCCAGACACTCACAGGGAACAAAGTGCTGACATGAGACAGGGAGCACAGAGATTTGGGGGCTCGAGACAGGACGGCGGTGACGAATGAAGTCACCAGGAGCTCAGCTTCTTGGCTCGTGAGGCAGCTGTTGATTCCTGACATACTAATTTAGGACCCGAAAGAGAAAGTGAGGGGGCTTTGTTGAATCACTTAAAAGAGCTGAACGTCAAGGGGAGACAAGACATGTGTTACCACCACTGTCCTTTTCATGCAGGAATGAGAAAGAATCACAAATGTGAGTCTGGTTGAGATCTTTACGGTTAGGAGGCTTCCTTTGAAGTCTGACATTGCTAAAAGAAAAAAAGTTCTCATAAAACCAAAGAGGGAAAAAAAAAGAGCATCTTATCCCAGCAAGGAGAGCACCAAAGGATATAGAAATGAGAAAGCCTAGAGCTTTCTGCAGAAACAGAAATTCTGCAACACCCCCAGTCACTCAGAAAAGGAAAGAAAAAAAATGAGGCCCCCCCGAAAAAAAAACAACTTTACAAAATTTTGTATTTATTCTTACATGTTTAAACTTCAGTCACCTTCAAAGCACTCTCTGTTTGATGCAATACACTTATCGAGATACTTTTTCCACCAAAAATGCTCAAAACAATTTTTGAACTGGTTAATTTTGATGCCTTTTAGTGCTTCTGTCATTTTTTGTTTTACTTCTTTCATTGGCAAAATGTTTCTCTTTGAGGATTTTTTCATCCAGGGGAACAACAAGAAGTCACCTGGGGGCAAGATGGGTAAATAGGGAGAGTGGGGCATGGGAGTCATGCTGCTTTTTGGTGAAAAACTGCTGAACACTCAGCCTGATGTGGGCCAGGTTGTTTGTGCAAACCTCCCATCGTGAAATGAGCAAACACTTGAAAGAATCTCCAACAACAACAACAACAACAAAAATTCACTGAAACCAAACGCAGCCTCTCACAGCAACACTAGCTGGTACTCTGATGCTGATGAATTCCTAGAACATTTAACTGGGGCAGGGGGTGGGGGGAAGACTGTACTACAAGGGGCCTGCCCTCCAAAAGGTAATTTCATTTTTGGGGGGTCCCCTATTATAAAAGACAAGATTTCTTGAAGGGCCTAGCAAATGCTGGTTTTGTGGAAAGCCTTGCTCCAGGGAGGAGAGTCCTGTGTTATGCCAGAAACCTGAGCAGAGGAATGGCTCCCATGCCCAGGGCACAGGGACCTGGAGTCATGGAGACACTCTGAACCTCAGTTTATCTTCTCATTTGTAGAATGAGGTGGTTCTTGTTGGCTCTCTTTTCCCTTGCAGGATTGTGTGGGGCTCAAAGGAGATATGGTTTGCAAATTCACTCCGTGCATTTCTAAGCATCTTTTACATGTAGACATTACGGTAAAGATAGGCCCTTGCTGACTCTGGGCTTAGGATGCCCCAGACATCCTACATCAAGGTGTCAGCTAAGGTGGTGAGGGACTAAGGAAGATCAGAGAAGCCCAGCTCCAGGTATCCCCAGGGCCAGTACCATTCCTCCCGCGTTTGCATCTGCAAAGGACTTGTGACACAGACCAGCGGGAAACACAGCTGCTGAGAGGCACTGGCACTGTTTCACCTTCTAGGACACCAGGAAGGCAGTCCCATCCTGCACCCACGTACCCAGGGCTGCTCCTGTCAGACATGAGCCTAGATGGACTAGGGTGGTGCAGGTCCTGGGAAGGGGCAAGCAGAGGCTTGGCTGCCCAACCCTGGCTATTGCTCTGCTGGCATTCACCTTGACTCCTCTGCAACCGTGAAGGCTTATTCTTTTGTATCTAACTACTAAACTTTTCCTTAGCCCTCAGGTCCTGCTGAGACACTGTCTCTGCCATAAAGCATTCCTTGAGAACTGTGGCTTGCTATTTCTACTGCTGCTTCTGGCTCTCATTGATCCTTCCTTGCTCATTCTGTCATTTCAGAACTGGGCAGTGGGTGATTCAACTTATTATTATTGGCATGGTCTTCTCCCATATCCATAATCCTGCCCTTGGTGAGTACCGCACACAGGAAGGTCGTTTGAGAACACTGGCTGGATATGTCAATTGTTGTTGGACTCTGATCCAGTAGCTGACAGTGAGTAGGGTAGCTTCAGGCCCTGTGTAAGGGAGTAGGGGTATGGTGTTCCAGGTTCAGGGGTCCACGTGCCCTCAAAGGGGACTAAGATGATGCCACTAGGTGAGGGCTCAGGTCAAATGGGGAGATCCAGAACATCTGCCTTTGGTGCACCCAGATCTCTTTATACTGACTTTTGCCACTTTCCACCCTGTTTGGGGCAGCCCCTTATTTCATATTAAAGTGTAAATAACGAACGGTTTTACCCTTCTCAGGAGAACTGCCATCTTAGAGCTCTCCTAAACCTGAAGTTAAAGGCACGAGGCTGTGCTAGATCTGTGAGGGAGGAAGTTACTTTTGGAGGACAGGACCTTTCCCTGGTTTCTGAAATCACTCCTTCAGGCTGCAGCCAGACCAGTTGTGCCCTGATTAATGTAGTTTCTCTCTTTCTAGTCTACTTGGGAAGCTCTGGGGATGGTCCTTTCTCTCCTTCACACATCAAATCCACTCAAAGCAGCTTCTAGAAGAACTATAAAAGACTGCCCATGGATGTGTTTGTTCTGGTATAATTTAAAAATCTTTGCTGCAAAAATTGATATGTCTAATAGAAATATCTTACTGCAGCTCTTTAGCTTTCTATAAGCAGGGTCACAACAGGTAAAACTCAGGGTCAAGGTCTAATAATGTTGTGTACCCTTCTGCAGGGCCCATCGATTCCCTGGGCCTTGACTGTCACATCTGTACAATGAGGAGAATGGTGGATGGCTGCATTTTCTCTGAGTAACAAGTAATTTAACCTCTCTCTGTTGCTCAGAAGGTGGAAGGAGGATGAAATGAAGTGGCATACATATAACATCCAGCCAGGGAGGAAGCAGAGTAAGAGTGAACTGTTTCCACAGTTACCAGGGTCACCTCCCACTCTGAGTTTCTGGACCTTTATGGTTCATTTTGCTGCACAGGGACTGAGTCGCACTCAGCTTCTAAGGTTCTACCCCTCTGCTGCTTCACCGGACTGTTCCCCTCCTGAAGGGCTGCTGTTCAGATAATCCCTGCTTCTTAGTTTCATTCTGAGACCCCTGACCATCAGGAGCCACCAGATATGCTAATGCAGCTGGATAAGGCATCAACAGATCCGGGAAGACGAAAAGATTCTTTTTGAAACTGGAAACTCTATAATGCATTTGCTTGTGCTTCAAGGAGTCGGGACTCTACAAACCATAGAGGATTTGCAGACTAGGTGATTTCTTCTGGAAGCTTCCCCAGGGAGGAGCTGGAATCCCCGGAAAGTGAAAGTGGCAGGTGTACTCGTGTGTGCTGGTCCTTGTGTTAAAAAGAATCAGTGGTGAACCTGTGCCATAGCTGGGGAAAAAAATGAGTGAAGGTGATAGGCCTGGTCATGAAAGGTAGATCAGAGAAAGGGTTTTCACTGAAAGCTTTAGAGATGTTGAGACTCATTTTCCTGCTGCTGTTATATCGTGAATTACGGTGACATATGCACACACACATCTGGGGCTCTTCCATTAATAGATACAATGCAGGAACATAGGGAATGAATTTTTGCTACACATTTTCTGTAAAAACGGACAAATGCTCAGTAACTTTTTCATAGGAAACTTCAGTGCCGTGCTTCATTTGAGAGGAGAATGCCATGGGTCATGCATGC
>NW_007210646.1:0-676 GCF_000164805.1 Carlito syrichta | reverse complement strand
GGGGTGTCCTTGATAACATGGTTATCCATTTAGTTTACCTCTACAAAATACCATTGGCACTTGGCTGGCTTTATCTTACCAAACTCCACATAGCTCTCAATATGTCAGGCACTGTTCTAAGAAAGGATTATTATTATTATTATTATTATTACTGTTATTCCTATTTTACAGGTGAGAAAGCAGAGACACAAAGAGGTGATGTGACTTGCCAGGAGTCACAGAATGAATAAGTGGTAGAGAGAAGAAAGGCTCCCATGTCTACATGGTCTGAAGTGGGTTGGATAGTATCTCTCCACCAATTCATGCCCACTCAGAACATCAGAACATGACCTTGTTTTGACATAGGGCTTCTGTAGATGTAACTAGTCAAGATGAGGCCATACTAGATTAAGGTGGGCTGTAGATCTAATAAGTGGTGTCCTTATAAGAAGAGCAAACAGACACACAGAGGGAAGACCACTAAGTGATGCTGGCAGCAAAGTCTGGAGTGTTGTAGCCAGAGCTAAAGAATGCCAAAGGTTGCTGGTAACCACTAGAAGGTAGAAAAAAATGAGGAAGAATTCCCCCTTAGAGCCTTTGGAGGGGGCATTGCCTGCCAACTCCTTGACTTTGGACTTCTGGCATTCAGACTTTGAGATAATATCTATTGTTTTTAGCCATCCAGTTTGTAGTCATT
>NW_007210645.1:0-928 GCF_000164805.1 Carlito syrichta | reverse complement strand
CATTCCTCAGGAAATTCACATATAGAATACTAAACAAACTAAAATTTATTTGTCCTTACACCTGACATCAAAGTAATAAACAAAATTACTTGATATAAACCATTAAAACCTTGGAGTGGTAATAAGAATTTATTTCTTTACTTTTACTCTCATTTTTTTTTTTTAGATCACTGAATGCTGTGGATCATTACTCTAAATTACCTACATTTCATTGGCAAAAACAGACCTTCAGACAATGAGATTCACATATATATATATGCCAACTTTTTATATAAAGAGCTTCTCAAACTTCTTAGTTAACATGTATTATTTACATGTAAACCCTCTCTTAAGCTCAAAATATATCATCTTTGGTTTGCTTTTAGAGGACATTGGAATCTGTGTCTGACTGAGTAGCCATTTCCACTTCAGTTAACAATTTAGCTATCTGTGTTTTTTTATCTGAAAACATTGCCTCTTTCCTCAGCCTATTAAGCGTGGTCTAATGCTTCCTAACTCTAGTAATAAAGTTCATTCTGACTGCATTGTAGGAAGTAAAGAGAATAATTGGCAAGTCTTCTTTCTGGCAGTTTTTTTGATAAACTGGAATCTAAGCTAATGGTCTCTCAGTTCATAATTTCTTCTCCCTTTCTGGTTCTTTTTTCAGAGTCATCAGTTAGAATTCTCTCAGCTCCATGGTCCCCTGAGTTGCTAATTTCTCATCTTTGAAGTTTTTGTAGATCCAAAGTGTTTGGCCATTAAGTAATATATACTGGCTTCAGTAGCTTTTTTCCTTGGTTGAACTCATGTTCTGCATACAAATTGATACTAAGGTCAGCTGCTTGATTCATCTCATCAGACATAAATTCAGCATCCAAATGTCCTTTTGCACTAGTTTCTCTACATAAATAATTCTGCTTATGTCTTCATTGAAAATTAAAGTAGGTTT
>NW_007210644.1:0-562 GCF_000164805.1 Carlito syrichta | reverse complement strand
GAGCGGCCACTGCACTCCAGTCTGGGCAACAGAGTGAGACTCCAATTCAAAAAAAAAAGATAAAAAGAATCTTTTACTGTACATCTCACATTTATGCCTACATGCCACTGTGTTGCTGTGTTTATACACAATATTCCTATTTCCTAAGGAGGCTTTTCAGTTGTGTACAGTAGATAACGTACCTCTCTCTCCTTTGTGAATAAGCGGTCTTCTTGTATTAAACTGCTTTAATTATATCTCTCCTCAAGATAGCTAGTGGCATTATTTGGGAGTTCCCAGCATTTTTCATCTTTCTGGGCTCAGAAAGCCTTCTGTGCATATCCAGAGCCCTCCTCCACGTGGTTAGGAATGGTGCCAGGCTTTCTGTTATGTATTCAGCTACATCTGCTCCTTCCGCGCATCTCGGATCCCAGGAACACAGATGTTCTTGGCTCCCAGCCATTTCCAGCATTGTTTCTTCTGAAAGTAAGTTTTTCATTCTACATTTATCAAAGCATGGGACTTCCTGTCGGTCCCTGTCCTTAGCACGAGGGCAGCCATATTGCAGCAATTGCTCTTTCCG
>NW_007210643.1:0-702 GCF_000164805.1 Carlito syrichta | reverse complement strand
GGGTACCTAGGCTAACTTTGTTGGACTTACAAACTGTAATGAACTGGACTTACAAATATGCTCTTGGAATTGAACTCATTCATATGTAGGGTACTTACTGTATTTCTTTTTTAAGATCAGTCTACAGCATGACTGCAGAACTAAAACAAGTCAATTGATATGTGAAATTCCAAATACAATTAAAGACAATTTAGGGGGAGAAAAATCTTTCTGGCTCCCTTAAAGTTACACCATGTAAATGACACCACTTGCCCCACCCTGAAACTTAAAACTGACTCCAAGTATATCAGCCATGAAAAGGGATTTAAAGTTTGTAAGTTCAGGAATAAATATAACAGAGTCCAGTGGCTCTGGGAAGGGCTCTCTGTTATCCAAATAGCTCTAATACACAGAAGATTGTTAACCAATACTCTAAAATTAGAAAGTTTCATTTTATTGCTGTCTTTTCAAAATGTAATACTCATAAGCTAGATAACATTCTCAGCTTAATAAAGCCGACAATCCACATTTTCTAAGATGTTGTTATACACTTGACTTTGTGCTAGGTACTGAGGGTACAAAGATATTTATGTAAGAAGCTCAGTAATTAGGTAGGAATTCAGACATAAAGAAATAACTAAAAGGCAATGTATTAAGTGCTATAACAGAGCTGTGGGAGCACAATGATGAGAGTAACTGAGTCACCTGAAAAAAAGTCTCAGA
>NW_007210642.1:0-798 GCF_000164805.1 Carlito syrichta | reverse complement strand
TAGAGGTAAAGATTAAAATATACACTCTTTCCATGTGCTGAAATTATGCAATATTTTTTACCAAAGAAACATATACCACAGAGATATGGGTAGATATGGGAACTACTAGATATGTTAGTAGACATTCTGATAGAAAACAATAATTTTTTAAACTGTAGTTTTACTACTTTTTACCTATTTGAATTCAGTTGTCTATTTATTTAACATTATTGAGTGCCTACCAATTGCCATGTGCTTTTCAAGACACTGGCAATTTTTTACGGAATAAGCTAAAGTAACCTGACTTCACTGACCTTAAAAGAAAAAGATGGGAAATAAACAAGAAATAAATATGTAATATATTCCCGTGTGGCTAAGTTGACACAACAAGCTAGTCACTCAAGTAAAAGCAAAAGTGTCAGATGAAATACTAGAAAAATAAAGAAACTGTGATTTACAGCATTAGAAACTGGCTGAAGCTATTAGAACCTGAGGATCCAAGATCACACAGACTCTGGAAACTCAGCAAGGTGTGTAGACATTCTGTTGGTCATTTTTTCTTCTTAGGGTGATTCTTGGGATGGAGCTAAATGCTAAGAATTGAGTCAGAGGGATATACACCCCTTTGTGTGTACAGGAGTCATTTGGTCCTCTGGGTGTTAGGGTCTGGGGAATAGGAAATAAACAATTATGCTGTGATATTCTGGCTACTGGCATTACTGTCATTTGCCTTTTGTTAATGTAAACCAAAACTCTAAACCAACTACCTGAATAGAACCCCCTCGGCTAAGGGAAAACTTTATCTACAAAATAAGAACC
>NW_007210641.1:0-894 GCF_000164805.1 Carlito syrichta | reverse complement strand
TCTGATAGAAAACAATAATTTTTTAAACTGTAGTTTTACTACTTTTACCTATTGAAATTCAGTGTCTATTTATTTAACATATTGAGTGCCTACCAATTGCCATGTGCTTTTCAAGACACTGGCAATTTTTTACGGAATAAGCTAAAGTAACCTGACTTCACTGACCTTTAAAAGAAAAAGATGGGAAATAAACAAGAAATAAATATGTAATATATTCCCGTGTGGCTAAGTTGACACATCAAGCTAGTCACTCAAGTAAAAGCAAAAGTGTCAGATGAAATACTAGAAAAATAAAGAAACTGTGATTTACAGCATTAGAAACTGGCTGAAGCTATTAGAACCTGAGGATCCAAGATCACACAGACTCTGGAAACTCAGCAAGGTGTGTAGACATTCTGTTGGTCATTTTTTCTTCTTAGGGTGATTCTTGGGATGGAGCTAAATGCTAAGAATTGAGTCAGAGGGATATACACCCCTTTGTGTGTACAGGAGTCATTTGGTCCTCTGGGTGTTAGGGTCTGGGGAATAGGAAATAAACAATTATGCTGTGATATTCTGGCTACTGGCGTTACTGTCATTTGCCTTTTGTTAATGTAAACCAAAACTCTAAACCAACTACCTGAATAGAACCCCCTCGGCTAAGGGAAAACTTTATCTACAAAATAAGAACCTTGGTCTTCATAACCGTCCCTTATCTGAAACTCAACTCTCTCAACCAATGGTCAACTAATGGATCCCTAAAACACACAAATGATTCATAAGCCCCTCATCTTTGAGATGCCCTGCCTTTATGGGCCAAACCAATGCATACTTCACATATATTATGTCCTTGTCAGTACACTTCTGTCACCCTAAAATGTATAAAACCAAGCTGTAATCAACCACCTGAGCACC
>NW_007210640.1:0-623 GCF_000164805.1 Carlito syrichta | reverse complement strand
GGTGATTCTTGGGATGGAGCTAAATGCTAAGAATTGAGTCAGAGGGATATACACCCCTTTGTGTGTACAGGAGTCATTTGGTCCTCTGGGTGTTAGGGTCTGGGGAATAGGAAATAAACAATTACGCTGTGATATTCTGGCTACTGGCGTTACTGTCATTTGCCTTTTGTTAATGTAAACCAAAACTCTAAACCAACTACCTGAATAGAACCCCCTGGGCTAAGGGAAAACTTTATCTACAAATAAGAACCTTGGTCTTCATAACCGTCCCTTATCTGAAACTCAATTCTCTCAACCAATGGTCAACTAATGGATCCCTAAAACACACAAATGATTCATAAGCCCCTCATCTTTGAGATGCCCTGCCTTTATGGGCCAAACCAATGCATACTTCACATATATTATGTCCTTGTCAGTACACTTCTGTCACCCTAAAATGTATAAAACCAAGCTGTAATCAACCACCTTGAGCACCTGTTCTCAGGACCTCTTGAGACTGTGCCTTGGACCATGGTCTCTCATATTTGGCTCAGAATAAACCTCTTTAAATATTTTATGAATTTTGGCTTTGGGTCAACATCTCTGACCCAGGAGTCTCATGAATTCTGTTAAGCAGTATCATA
>NW_007210639.1:0-874 GCF_000164805.1 Carlito syrichta | reverse complement strand
TGGCTAAGTTGACACATCAAGCTAGTCACTCAAGTAAAAGCAAAAGTGTCAGATGAAATACTAGAAAAATAAAGAAACTGTGATTTACAGCATTAGAAACTGGCTGAAGCTATTAGAACCTGAGGATCCAAGATCACACAGACTCTGGAAACTCAGCAAGGTGTGTAGACATTCTGTTGGTCATTTTTTCTTCTTAGGGTGATTCTTGGGATGGAGCTAAATGCTAAGAATTGAGTCAGAGGGATATACACCCCTTTGTGTGTACAGGAGTCATTTGGTCCTCTGGGTGTTAGGGTCTGGGAAATAGGAAATAAACAATTATGCTGTGATATTCTGGCTACTGGCGTTACTGTCATTTGCCTTTTGTTAATGTAAACCAAAACTCTAAACCAACTACCTGAATAGAACCCCCTCGGCTAAGGGAAAACTTTATCTACAAAATAAGAACCTTGGTCTTCATAACCGTCCCTTATCTGAAACTCAACTCTCTCAACCAATGGTCAACTAATGGATCCCTAAAACACACAAATGATTCATAAGCCCCTCATCTTTGAGATGCCCTGCCTTTATGGGCCAAACCAATGCATACTTCACATATATTATGTCCTTGTCAGTACACTTCTGTCACCCTAAAATGTATAAAACCAAGCTGTAATCAACCACCTTGAGCACCTGTTCTCAGGACCTCTTGAGACTGTGCCTTGGACCATGGTCTCTCATATTTGGCTCAGAATAAACCTCTTTAAATATTTTATGAATTTTGGCTTTGGGTCAACATCTCTGACCCAGGAGTCTCATGAATTCTGTTAAGCAGTAGCATAGCCCAAAAAGCTTTGAGCAATCTCAGGAACAAAAGTCACAAAAATGGGACTGT
>NW_007210638.1:0-853 GCF_000164805.1 Carlito syrichta | reverse complement strand
GTTAAGCAGTAGCATAGCCCAAAAAGCTTGAGCAATCTCAGGAACAAAAGTCACAAAAAATGGGACTGTTAATGTATTTAGAATTTAATAATCTCAGATCCAGGAGAGATAGGGCATTGTGTCAGGTCTGGAGACCTCTTTTGTGGTCATCCTCCTCCCTCAATGGTGGAAGATCTCTACATGATCTGGGGTCAAAGTTTTTTCTGTTACCAGGAGCCAAGTGTGTTACCATGTCTCTTTCACCTTGCTGTAATGAATGTGCTCCTCTAGACTGAGGGTAACAGTGTTTGTTGCCCTTTCCACAGAAGCTTAAGACTTTTACTCCATAGAGAAGATACAGGAGAAGATTTTAGGGGAGGAATTATGCATTTTCCTTTTCCATAACATCTGTTATTCTCCTCCACTGTGTCTGCACCAAGTTGGAAGCTTTCTCAAGACTCTCATTTGGCTCCTAATCTCTCATTTAAGCACCTGTTGAAGTCTGTGATGATCGTGCACATATGCCCAGTTTTCCTTTGTGACTGCAGTGCCCAGAGGCTCTATACACTTGTGCTAGGTCAAAGTTAGCTTTCAGCAATTTGTCCAAAATTGTGATTAAATTATTCAGAACAGATTTTATGGAGTCTGGCATCAATTGCAAAAAAACCCCAAAAAACAAAAACAAATGTTCATAGTCCATTTCTCCTTCATGTTAGTTTTTCTGTAGTTTTTGGATTAGATGGTTGCCCCATAATCTCAACTCTTTGATAAATTCAAAGACAACTATAAACTTGCAAATTATCTGTTTTTTATATTATAAGGGAATGATGCCTGTTTCACTTTTTCACATCCTAAGCAGAAACCAGAAGATAAC
>NW_007210637.1:0-761 GCF_000164805.1 Carlito syrichta | reverse complement strand
TGCTGTAATGAATGTGCTCCTCTAGACTGAGGGTAACAGTGTTTGTTGCCCTTTCCACAGAAGCTTAAGACTTTTACTCCATAGAGAAGATACAGGAGAAGATTTTAGGGGAGGAATTATGCATTTTCCTTTTCCATAACATCTGTTATTCTCCTCCACTGTGTCTGCACCAAGTTGGAAGCTTTCTCAAGACTCTCATTTGGCTCCTAATCTCTCATTTAAGCACCTGTTGAAGTCTGTGATGATCGTGCACATATGCCCAATTTTCCTTTGTGACTGCAGTGCCCAGAGGCTCTATACACTTGTGCTAGATCAAAGTTAGCTTTCAGCAATTTGTCCAAAATTGTGATTAAATTATTCAGAACAGATTTTATGGAGTCTGGCATCAATTGCAAAAAAACCCCAAAAAACAAAAACAAATGTTCATAGTCCATTTCTCCTTCATGTTAGTTTTTCTGTAGTTTTTGGATTAGATGGTTGCCCCATAATCTCAACTCTTTGATAAATTCAAAGACAACTATAAACTTGCAAATTATCTGTTTTTTATATTATAAGGGAATGATGCCTGTTTCACTTTTTCACATCCTAAGCAGAAACCAGAAGATAACTTTTTTCGTTTTTTAACCACTAGAACACAGTTTCTTTGTATGTTAGGAAATAACCACTCACACATTCTCACACTTTTATAGCAAATGCTTTTCTTGAATTTTATATGTTCAAATATTTTTACCACAAAAAATAAGCATTTGGGGTAATTATAT
>NW_007210636.1:0-744 GCF_000164805.1 Carlito syrichta | reverse complement strand
GAATTATGCATTTTCCTTTTCCATAACATCTGTTATTCTCCTCCACTGTGTCTGCACCAAGTTGGAAGCTTTCTCAAGACTCTCATTTGGCTCCTAATCTCTCATTTAAGCACCTGTTGAAGTCTGTGATGATCGTGCACATATGCCCAATTTTCCTTTGTGACTGCAGTGCCCAGAGGCTCTATACACTTGTGCTAGATCAAAGTTAGCTTTCAGCAATTTGTCCAAAATTGTGATTAAATTATTCAGAACAGATTTTATGGAGTCTGGCATCAATTGCAAAAAAACCCCAAAAAACAAAAACAAATGTTCATAGTCCATTTCTCCTTCATGTTAGTTTTTCTGTAGTTTTTGGATTAGATGGTTGCCCCATAATCTCAACTCTTTGATAAATTCAAAGACAACTATAAACTTGCAAATTATCTGTTTTTTATATTATAAGGGAATGATGCCTGTTTCACTTTTTCACATCCTAAGCAGAAACCAGAAGATAACTTTTTTCGTTTTTTAACCACTAGAACACAGTTTCTTTGTATGTTAGGAAATAACCACTCACACATTCTCACACTTTTATAGCAAATGCTTTTCTTGAATTTTATATGTTCAAATATTTTTACCACAAAAAATAAGCATTTGGGGTAATTATATATTGTTAGTATGAGATAATCATTCCATATTACATACATATAACATCACTGTGTACCCCAATATATATAATAATAATTTGTCTGCTTACAATGAATC
>NW_007210635.1:0-525 GCF_000164805.1 Carlito syrichta | reverse complement strand
TTTTTTTCTTCAATCACTATAGTTTATATTCTTGTGTTTTTCCCCAAATCTCTCTGGTAATCTTTGGTAATCTCTTCATATTTTCTATTTCTGCCTTTACTCATTTAAATATAGTAAGCTTGCAAATTGTATATTCTGTATTGAGTCATTCCAGTATCTGAAGTCTTTGCAGGATTGTTTCTACTGGCAATTGCTCTGACAATGTCTGTGCTCGTGACCTGTCTTATCAGTTCGAAGCTGTTGACGCTCTCTCTGTCGGGTGACTCTGAGGCCTTGTTGGAAGATGTATTCCTCTGGGAGGATCAACATTTGCTTCTCTGAGGTAGCTGGAGGCATTATATACTCCATGTACTTCAAATTTAAATTATCTGTTTGCAGTTTTCAGATCATATAAACAGCGGAAATTCAGGCTCCAGCCCAGATAAAAGCTGGCAAGAAGGTGTTTTTTAACCTCCACTCACACCCGGTAGATAATGCTCTTTCCTGCTTTCCTCTGGCTTTGTGAAAATGATTTCCAGTCAGGTG
>NW_007210634.1:0-423 GCF_000164805.1 Carlito syrichta | reverse complement strand
TCCTAAATTTGAAGTATCTTTGGACATAAAAGCATATTTTGATCTTGGTTTCAGAGAACTCTATAAACCTATGTGAGTCTGAAATTCTGGGGCAGTTCAACTCAGATCTGATCTCCCAGGGGTTTCGTACATCCTTGGTGACTTCTGAATAGTCCACATTCTCAGTTGCATTCAGGAACTGTTGGCTTTCCAGAGGACTCTGGCTTTCACTAAATTCTATATATATATATTTTTTATTGACAAGGTCTTGCTCTGTAGCCAGGCTGGAGTGCAGTGGTGGGATCATAGCTAACTGCAGTTTCAAATTCCTGGATCAAAGAGATCCTCCCACCCAGCCTCTGAAATATCTGGGATTACAGGGCACATCCACCATACTTGGCTAATTTTTTTTTTTTTTTTTAGAGAGAGAGAAAGAGTCTCACT
>NW_007210633.1:0-549 GCF_000164805.1 Carlito syrichta | reverse complement strand
CTGGCTTTCACTAAATTCTATATATATATATTTTTTATTGACAAGGTCTTGCTCTGTAGCCAGGCTGGAGTGCAGTGGTGGGATCATAGCTAACTGCAGTTTCAAATTCCTGGATCGAAGAGATCCTCCCACCCAGCCTCTGAAATATCTGGGATTACAGGGCACATCCACCATACTTGGCTAATTTTTTTTTTTTTTTTTAGAGAGAGAGAAAGAGTCTCACTATGTTACTCAGACTGGTCTTGATCTTGAAATTCCGTCCTCAAGCAATCCTCCCACCTTGGTCTCCCAAAGTACTGGGATTATAAAAGTAAATCACCACACTCAGCCTAACTTCTATATTTTATCTGCTATAAATTATCTTATCTGGCAAAGCAGGATAAGTTCCATGATTTTTTTAAATCCTGAAAAAGTGATGTTGATTCACCTTTGTTTGGTTATAATTTATTAGACAACATTCTTTTTTTAAAAAAATATTTTTTATTATGGTTTTGTGGGGTACAGTTAAGGGTTAGGTATACAATTATGTTTCATTCAGGCACCCCTGTT
>NW_007210632.1:0-526 GCF_000164805.1 Carlito syrichta | reverse complement strand
CTTACAAAGACGCCCTGGACATTTTTGGAATTGAGGACTCATGGAACCTAGATTGTTTATTCTTCCTCAGCATGAGCCCGTGTAGTTTCAAGTACACGAGGACTTCCATTCCCCAGAAGCAAGAGGTTGTGAAGTTTCCTGTATATGAGGATTCCCGTTCCTCAGATTCGTGCTTCAAATCCCTGATATATTTTTCTCCCATAGTAAGACACCATGTAGGTTTTTGGAATTTGAGGACTCGTGTTCCTTAATCTGCCTTAGTAAGAGGCCATGTATTTTCCCGTATATGAGGACTCCCATTACACACATTCCTGCTGAATTCTCAGTAATACCCAAGATATTTCATGATGAGCATAGAATTACATTTGTTTGGATATCAATAGAAAATTCCCATAAGGTTTTTGGGGACCTGGAATCTAAGATTCCAGGTTAACCTTAACTAGACCTCCCTAAAATGTGGAATCCTCTAAATTCAATGTCCCAATTCCACCAGGACGACCACAAGAAATTTCTGTAGTTTGAGGTA
>NW_007210631.1:0-713 GCF_000164805.1 Carlito syrichta | reverse complement strand
TTTTTTCCTTTTCCTTTCCACCTCATCCATTATAGTTCTTTAATATTTATAATTTGGGGTTGTGAGTCAATTATTGAAGCATCTTTTAAACATAATCTCATACAAAAATGCCCCTAGTCCAGGTACTAGGAACTTGGAGTCACCTAACCTCTGAAGATAGAAAAGTTTGGGATCTAGTATAAAAAAAAAAAAAATGATGGAAAGAATTAGAATTTTAATTCCTAGAGAGCAAGACCTGAGTATTTTATTTCTTTATAATCCCTGCAGTACTCATGCAGTACAGTAAACTCACAGTAAGTGCCTGTTGGAAGGATAAGGGAATCCATGAGTGAATAAGCAGGAGAAAGGGAACAACAGTTAACATGAATAATCCCTGCTTCTAAAGGCACACAGGGTGTTCTTGTTGCCTTATTGAAGACTCTTTAGGGCTGCTTGACTGGGAAATCTTTAGTTTGAGAGATGGCCTGGGGACTCTTACTAGTCTACGGAGTTGCTTGAACTGCATTTTGAGATTTTCCAAGGTTTCTAGAGCTCTCTAAACCTTGCTCCAGAGGCACAAAGTTATTTCAGAGAAGTAAACAGCTAAGATCTTCCATAGACCCTGGGGAGAATGAAGACAAGAATACCACACAGTTTAAATGATGAAAGCATGAGCTTTAACAATGAAAACAGACACATTGCATTTCCCTTTTAGGTCAGCCAATTTTGTTCAC
>NW_007210630.1:0-743 GCF_000164805.1 Carlito syrichta | reverse complement strand
CAAACCAAAAGGGCCTAAGTCATTATATTCTGTAGCCAAAGCTAATGATCATTAGTTATTAAGTTCTTCTATTTCTTGTGAAAGTGGAAGCAAGGGAGGTAGAACAAGCACTAATTTTCTTCTTGCTCTCTCACTTTCCCTTAGCCTAAATGATTCCCTGTCTTAGGGAAGACAGTGGAACAAATGGAAGACTAGAATAAAGAGAAGTGGCAAATGGTAAAGAAAAAGTGAACATCTAGTTACAGGTATATAAAAAAAGAAGTCCTACAAACTCATCTAATTCCAACAATTAGAAAATAAAGTACCCAGCTATAAATAGAAGTTGTTCCTTCCTAACCATCATATTGGAAACATTTAGGAGAATGGATAATATCTAGTCTTGGTGAGGAAATGGGGAAATAGGAACTCAAATGCCATTGGTGGTAACATAAAGTGGTCAAAAATTTAGGAAGACAATTTAGCAACAAATACCAGATATAAAGTCTACAATCTGTTTGATCTGGCAGTTCTGCTTTTCCAAAGTCTATCCAACAGAAACACTGATATATGCACAAATATGTTTGCACAAAATATTCACTCTGGTGTTATATCTAAAAATTTACATGCTAGAAGCAACTCAAATATATATCAATGATGGAATAATCAGTAAGTTGTGATGTATGACATCTATGATGTAATTATATAACCATTATTAGCTTGTATATTATGTAACCATTATAATGACATAACCATTATTTAGAATG
>NW_007210629.1:0-951 GCF_000164805.1 Carlito syrichta | reverse complement strand
TCTGTCTCAAAAAAAAAAAAAAAAAAGAAAGAAAAATAGAAACAATGGTCTGTCTTCACCCCAGAACAATTAAATTAACATCTAATTAGGCATCAGCACTAAATCAAACCAAAAGGGCCTAAGTCATTATATTCTGTAGCCAAAGCTAATGATCATTAGTTATTAAGTTCTTCTATTTCTTGTGAAAGTGGAAGCAAGGGAGGTAGAACAAGCACTAATTTTCTTCTTGCTCTCTCACTTTCCCTTAGCCTAAATGATTCCCTGTCTTAGGGAAGACAGTGGAACAAATGGAAGACTAGAATAAAGAGAAGTGGCAAATGGTAAAGAAAAAGTGAACATCTAGTTACAGGTATATAAAAAAAGAAGTCCTACAAACTCATCTAATTCCAACAATTAGAAAATAAAGTACCCAGCTATAAATAGAAGTTGTTCCTTCCTAACCATCATATTGGAAACATTTAGGAGAATGGATAATATCTAGTCTTGGTGAGGAAATGGGGAAATAGGAACTCAAATGCCATTGGTGGTAACATAAAGTGGTCAAAAATTTAGGAAGACAATTTAGCAACAAATACCAGATATAAAGTCTACAATCTGTTTGATCTGGCAGTTCTGCTTTTCCAAAGTCTATCCAACAGAAACACTGATATATGCACAAATATGTTTGCACAAAATATTCACTCTGGTGTTATATCTAAAAATTTACATGCTAGAAGCAACTCAAATATATATCAATGATGGAATAATCAGTAAGTTGTGATGTATGACATCTATGATGTAATTATATAACCATTATTAGCTTGTATATTATGTAACCATTATAATGACATAACCATTATTTAGAATGAGATACATTTATAGGAAATGACAAATACAGATCTCAAATACATAGAATTAAAAAATAAATCTAAGTTAATACAGGCCATTTATTGTAGGTATAACATATGTACC
>NW_007210628.1:0-783 GCF_000164805.1 Carlito syrichta | reverse complement strand
TTTATGAGAGAGGGGCTAGAGACAGATTAGGGGGAGGGTAAGAAAGGATTGCTATGTGTAAGGGAGTAATATTTTTAAAGTTTTTTTTTCAATGAAAAGTAAAAGCCTTCAAAATAGGACTGTCCCAAAGTGTCTCTTTCTGCCCATCTTCACTGGAGTCAGAAATTTTGCATTTGATCTGCTCAGATTCTCAGCTAATATTTACCTCTCGCCTTCTATCTCACTTGGGGTGTGATCAATCAGCAACGCATATGAACAGTTTCCCATGCCCCAGCTTCCTCTTTTATTGCTTGGATTATACAAATTTGACACAGTTGTGGCTCATTTCTCTACTGCTTTTCTAAGAATAAGCAAGCTTTGTTTCATCAATTCCCTGATTTTCACAACTTGCTTATGAATGTAATTTGGTTATCACTGCTTACATTGAGAAAGTTGTCAAATAATTATCAAGAAAATGTTTATAATTTCCAACTTTTTGCACCATTGTTTTTTTTCTATCAATAGTGCATATTGTCACAGTGACATTTCCATTGTTATAATTGACACTCAGTAAAAGAAAAAGACAAACATTACATTATCCAAGATCAATTTGCCATGTGCATGTCTACTTCATTTGTACAATGTTCCCAAAAGGATGTATTTATAGACAACTGCACACTAAAATGAGTTTTGAAAATATTATATTTGTATGTTCAGCATCTGGTAAGCATTTATTGAGCACCTCCTGCATGTTTAAATAAGTACTAATTGTCCTCCTAAAAGTTATGAGCAAAAACATGTATC
>NW_007210627.1:0-2047 GCF_000164805.1 Carlito syrichta | reverse complement strand
ATAGTTTCTGTACTGCACTACCTAGCTTGCTTAAACTAGTTAAAAACATGAAAATGCTGATACACAGCTCTATGTGAATGGCATTCTCTGAAGTGGCACAGTGCACAACTTGCGCTACATTACATGGTTGTCCTGTTTTCACTGTTTCTCAATTTTGCCCTGAAGCTTACAATGTCACTGCTTGTTGGTTTATATATTTTCTTTCTAATTTAAATTTGAAGACTGTTTTGGTAGGTGAAATAATAATCTCAGGAGAAAGACTGCTTTTCTAATAGAAATGCTTAGCCATAATCGTATGAATGATGTCACTAGAATTACCATTGAGAGAGGGGAGGGGAGAATGAGGAGGAGGGGAAGGCTCATGAATTTTCCTGCTTCTAACAACCAGTATTCCAATCCAGCTCAGAGAGAGAGAGGCCAAAAGCCATATCAATCTACACAATGAATGTGTAGCAGAGTGAAATGGAATGTCACAAAGCAAAGAAAGGTATGGGCTGCTCTGCCACCATGTTGACCTTGAAGCAACAAAATAGAAAAGTTAATTACCATTCGGATTATCATTCTGTAATGATGTCTTTATTATGGTAATGATTAAATTTTAAGTAGAGTTAAACACATTAAATCAGATTCATAGCAGATCCCACTGCTCGAATCTGTAAAGATGCCTACTGCAAATGCCTTTGAGAATAAAATGTATATAGCAATTTATTTTGGATTTGCTCATGAATAAATATTGTGCATAAAGAAATTAATAAATGAATATCCTAGAAGGTATATTTTAGTGCTCTTGCAAAATACATGTTTAAAAGCCTATGTCACGTAGTATATTTTAAATAAAATAATAAATAGATTTAATAAATATATTTTACAACAACTTTACATGAAAATAAAGGAAGCGTATGGAGTGCATGAAGAATACAAACATTTTAAGTAGAGAAAATGTATTCAATCTACTTATTATTTCCACCAAATGAAATAGCTTTTAAGAGACAGACACTATAACAAATGACTGATTAAACATTTGAATAATTTTTATTAAAGACCATAATAAAGTTGCAATAAAGCACATGTCAATATTTTAAACACTTGATGACAAAATTGGGACCTAATTTAATAAAATCCTTAAAATTTTATTATAATCTTATAGACTAATGAAAATATCATCAAAAATGTATTATTTAATTACTATATGTATATATTTACAAGTTGTGCAATTTTTCTTATACATGTATCAAAATGTATATACATTCATGCACCCATAGACATATGAGAGATGGGTTAGGATAATGAATTTTATAATTAAAAAGATTTTGATTTGAATATGTATTCTGCAAATTTCTGTTTGAGTTATTTGGGCAGAGTAGTAAATTTAGTGTCTTAATCATTTTTTGTGTACAGGTCAAAAGTGTTAAACACATGAAAATCGTGCAAACTCCAGAACTATTTTCATCTTGCAGAACTGAAACTCTATATTCATTAAATAACAATACTGGCATTTTCTTAATTCTCCCTGATTATATAATGATACAAAATAGACATAATTTTATTTAAATAAGGTGACAAAATAGTAAGACACTCAAAGCAAATATATCACATACCGTTAACAATCAATATCTACCATATATGCATATTATTTCATTAAATGTTCAAAATAATGATATAATATTCATTAGTAACATTTACCTAATACTCAGGAATCAGTACCCCACTTTTTACAGATGAATAAATTTTACCAAAGAAGTACACCATGTTTTGCTAGCCTCAAAGTCAATACTGATAGGATTTACTTGCAGCTGTCTCAGCTGTGGACACTGGGCTGGTAACTGTCATTCCATATCACTGCTTCTCATAATTCACACCTGATTCTTTCTTGCCTGGATATTAAGCCAATACTATAATCCCCTCTTTGTAGTGTACTACCAATCTCTCCTCTCTTTCCATCCAAAAAAATCTGAATCGGTTAAATTCTGACTAACTCTCCATCTACTAACCTACAAGGAGCTCCTTTAAGCTTAAAAGTAAAAGTAAAAGTAAATTATTTTCCTGG
>NW_007210626.1:0-4218 GCF_000164805.1 Carlito syrichta | reverse complement strand
CCCTGCCACTGCATTCATTCTGTTTCAATGTAGATAGCCAGAATCCCAGTTGCTGCTTCCAACATTCACACAAATGCTAAGGATGCACCAAATATTAGTGTAAAGTGAGGTCATGTTAAGGACGACTTTTATTTTAAAATGAGAGACTATAGTAGAAAGATGAAGGCAATAATAGGAAGGAAGTAGGAATACATCTAAAATGGAAGAAGTAAGTCTTCATGAAGAAATAAGGAGACAGGACTGACTTGTTCAATGACTTCCCCAATAAGGAGACAGACTAAGTGCTTTTGAATGTGAGACAAGGTCACCAAAAGAGATGTCTGCACAAACCCTAATCAGAAAAGTTGAATATAGACCCACCTTTTTTTTTCTTATTCAATCTTTGGATACAAAGAGAATAAATGCATGTCAATGGATGGTGAAATGTTTTCCAGTTGCACTAATTTCAAAGACTATTGATTAGGGCTTCAGCATTCAAGTGAAACTGGCCTCTTCTAGAAAAAATTATGGAAGATTGTAATTAACTTTAAAAACCGTATATATATGCCAAATCTCATACTCAAATGGCAAGGAGTTCTTTTCCCCCCTAACTTTATCAAGGTATAATTGAAATAAAAATTGTATATGTTTAAGGTATATTTTGCTATACCCATGTATAGTGAATTATTATCATTATCAAGCTAAATAATGTATCTATCACCTCACATAGTTTTCTTTTGTGAGAAGAACAGTAAAGATCTACCCTTATAGCAAATTTCAAGTTTTCAATTCAGTATTATTAACTACAGTCATCATGTTGTACATTAGAGCTTCAGAATTCATCCATCCTAACTAAAACTTTGTATCTTTTGATTGTCTTCCAACTTCTCTCAACTCCTACCCTGATTCTTGGCAAAAAATGACTATTCTATTCTCTGCTTTAATTATTCTACTATTTTCGAATTACATATAAGTGAGATCATGTGGTATTTGTCTTTTTGTGTCTGGTTTATTTCACCTAGTATAATGGCCTCCAGTTTAATTCATGTTATCACAAATAACAGGGTTTTTTTTTAAGGCTGAATAATATTGCATTGTGGTGTGTATTTATGTATGTGTGTGTGTATACGTATACATGTATACATATATAGATATATATACACACACACATATAGATAGATATATTTTTTAATCCAGTTATCCATTGATGGACAATTAAACTGATTCTATATCATGGCTATTGTAAATAATACTGATTATATTGCAATGAGCATGGGAATAGTTTACAATTCAGTATTGGAGTTGTTTTTTAAATTATTTTAATATGTGGAATATTTTTTATTGCATATAAGTTTGTGTTGTTATAAGTAGTTGATTTGTGTATGTTTTTTAAACATTAAAATCTATCCATTCATTCACTCATCCATTAATTCATTCAAGAAATGTGTATTGTATACATCTCTGTGGGAAATGTTGCTCAGGGAAAAGGGAATTTAAAAATTAAAAGTTATGATTTCACCTTAAAGGAGTTTATATCTAAATTACACATGAGAGAGATTTTTAAAGTAAATAAATATAACAAAGTACATACTGAATATAGAAGATAATCACACCTTAGTTTTTCTAAAAGAACTCAAGGAAGGTGGAGTGATTATGAGGTAAGACTTTAAGAATTCAGTCATGAACCAGGTGGACAAGAGGGAGACAGTGTTCCAGGAAGAATAAATAGCATGTGTGGGTCAAGGAAGCCTGAGGGAACATGATGTGTTTGGAGACTTGGAGAGAGATGAGATAAGTAGAGGCTAACTCATGAAAGTTCTTGCTTACTATGCAAACAAGTTTAATAATTTTTTCCCTTGGGAATAGTGAGATATGGAACAAATTTTAAGGACAGAGTGACACTGTGCTTTGAGGTTAGCAAAGTCCTTCTAGTGAATCTGTGAAGAAAAGATGAAATGAGAATAAGTAGCAAAGTTTGGTCATGGAAGACTTAGTACATTATTAATAGAGTTTTTTTATGAGACCACAGAGAGCTACTGAAATGTTTGAAGCAGAGGAGTAATCTTGTGAGATTTGCATTTTAGAAAGATTATTCTGACAAGGGTGAGAAGGATATATTGAAAGTGGCAAGACAGAAGCAAGGGGATGAGTAAAAAGTCTTGAAATGGAAGCTGTGAGGTGGGTAGAGACAGATACCTGAACTATTTCAAGGACAAAATCTGTAAGACTTAGTGTTGGATAAATGTTGCTGTGATTGAGAGATCTGAGCATAGGATTATTCTTATATTATCTAGATTTTAAAAATCTAGAGAATGCTGTATGGAAAACATAGGCTCAGATTTGATATAAAGATATTTGTTTTAATGAATATTTGATATACAAAAAGTTCAAAGCATGCAGTGCAATTAATCTTCATCTTATTTTTATAAATATTCTGGAATGTTTTAGAAGAATCAATGAATTTATGAGTAATTAGGTTAGAGGAACTTTGGAGCTCCTTTGAGCTTAAAAATTCCATGATGAGCACGGTACCGCTGTTTTAACACCCTGGGGTCCAGTCATCCCAGACTACTTGTAGTTACATGGAAACATCAGGCTATCTGTTCTTTTCCTAGTATACTTCACAGAAACCTACTCATCTTTCTTGCCAAGTTTTCCCCGACTACCTTCTATCTTGGAGAACTGGCATTTTTTTATGCCCCTATATGCATTACTAGTTTATTAATTATAATACTTTACTGCCCTTAAAATATATGCCCCTCAATTATATAGAACAAGATTTGGAAAACTATAGTTCATGGGAAAAATTCAACCCACCACCTGTTTCTGTAAATACAGATGTATATTTGTAAATAAAAACAGTCATTTCAATTCATTTAAGTATTTTTATGACTGTTTTGTACTATATAGATAAAGTTGGCTAGTTATAACAGAGCTAGCAAATTCTAAAATAGTTCATATCTGGTTCTTTAAAAAAGTGTTTGCTGACTCCTGATATAAGAGAGAAATTTCTTCTGATTTTTTTGTGAGAAATTAACAAGATATCATTTTTTTTTGTATCTTTAATACTTAGCAAAGTGCCTAGAATAAAGGATGTACTCAAAGGACGTATGGATCAGTGAGGCACACAATTACACCATTATCACTCTCCTTCTTATCACATCATATAGTTATATATTGCTGTATAATTTTCCAAAATGTTTTTTTAAATAATCAGAAATGTTTCCAGAAAGGAAAGTAATCCACTGAATTGGTTTGTTGGAAATTTTGGTGACTCAAAAATTAAATAATTGAGTTAAGCCAGATGGTATCCAGAAAGCAAGAAGAATGTAAATAAAAAGAGATGGGGCAAGCATATGTGGGATGAATAGGGCATTTTTGTTCTTTCTCATTCCCTACCTTCTTTTTCCTTTCACTCAGGCATTTACAGATATACACACCATAACTTGATTTCTACCTGTTTATCTTCAAGAGAATAAAAGATGGGAGGGAAAATTTTAAGAGATATCAAAACACTTTCTAAATGATAGACTACTGTAGCAGATTTCATGATCAGATTTATGGTTTTGTTTTTTATTTCCCTCAGAAATCCAGAAGTGTTATCTAAACTAATAAAGCCTTCTATTCATCAACATTTTTTTTTTCTATTTGGTGTCCTGAATTATGAAGGAATGCAACACAGGCACAAGAAACTTGTCAGTATTTACAGCCTTGTCCATTTGGAACACAAACAATAAAAATATTTAAATATAAACAGCAACTGTATTTTGCTTTATGGCACTACTGTCTCAAAGTGTACAACGTTAACAATGTTAACATAATTAGATAATAATTTTTGATAATAATTAGAACATTTTTAGAATTAAATATGCAGATTTCTTTGATAATTGCAAAGATTATATTTTGGAAAGACAGTAAGATGGATGGAAACTACTTTTTAAGCTTATAAATCACAAAGGTGAAAGTCAACTTATTAATTAAAAACTAGCTCAATATCTGAAGAAACTCATCTGCCTTCAGGATACAGATATATAATACCATCCTACCACTTACACATCAAGGCAAAGATTATAGTTGTCATTATCAGCAAATGGTTTCATGGAGTTCCAAGTGTTTAAAGCTCCAGGTTTTAAGAATGAACAGAAGCAAAATTATTCTTTAGAAAACAGTCTTGTGCCTTGTGACTACACTCTCATCTCCTTGTTTTTGCATCCTCTTATTACTCCTTGGTAATGGCAT
>NW_007210625.1:0-792 GCF_000164805.1 Carlito syrichta | reverse complement strand
TTTGTATCTTTTGATGTCTTCCAACTTCTCTCAACTCCTACCCTGATTCTTGGCAAAAAATGACTATTCTATTCTCTGCTTTAATTATTCTACTATTTTCGAATTACATATAAGTGAGATCATGTGGTATTTGTCTTTTTGTGTCTGGTTTATTTCACCTAGTATAATGGCCTCCAGTTTAATTCATGTTATCACAAATAACAGGGTTTTTTTTTAAGGCTGAATAATATTGCATTGTGGTGTGTATTTATGTATGTGTGTGTGTATACGTATACATGTATACATATATAGATATATATACACACACACATATAGATAGATATATTTTTTAATCCAGTTATCCATTGATGGACAATTAAACTGATTCTATATCATGGCTATTGTAAATAATACTGATTATATTGCAATGAGCATGGGAATAGTTTACAATTCAGTATTGGAGTTGTTTTTTAAATTATTTTAATATGTGGAATATTTTTTATTGCATATAAGTTTGTGTTGTTATAAGTAGTTGATTTGTGTATGTTTTTTAAACATTAAAATCTATCCATTCATTCACTCATCCATTAATTCATTCAAGAAATGTGTATTGTATACATCTCTGTGGGAAATGTTGCTCAGGGAAAAGGGAATTTAAAAATTAAAAGTTATGATTTCACCTTAAAGGAGTTTATATCTAAATTACACATGAGAGAGATTTTTAAAGTAAATAAATATAACAAAGTACATACTGAATATAGAAGATAATCACACCTTAGTTTTTCTAAAAGAACTCAAGGAAGGTGGAGTGAT
>NW_007210624.1:0-678 GCF_000164805.1 Carlito syrichta | reverse complement strand
TCATGGCTATTGTAAATAATACTGACTATATTGCAATGAGCATGGGAATAGTTTACACTTCAGTATTGGAGTCGTTTTTTAAATTATTTTAATATGTGGAATATTTTTTATTGCATATAAGTTTGTGTTGTTATAAGTAGTTGATTTGTGTATGTTTTTTAAACATTAAAATCTATCCATTCACTCACTCATCCATTAATTCATTCAAGAAATGTGTATTGTATACATCTCTGTGGGAAATGTTGCTCAGGGAAAAGGGAATTTAAAAATTAAAAGTTATGATTTCACCTTAAAGGAGTTTATATCTAAATTACACATGAGAGAGATTTTTAAAGTAAATAAATATAATAAAGTACCTACTGAATATAGAAGATAATCACACCTTAGTTTTTCTAAAAGAACTCAAGGAAGGTGGAGTGATTATGAGGTAAGACTTTAAGAATTCAGTCATGAACCAGGTGGACAAGAGGGAGACAGTGTTCCAGGAAGAATAAATAGCATGTGTGGGTCAAGGAAGCCTGAGGGAACATGATGTGTTTGGAGACTTGGAGAGAGATGAGATAAGTAGAGGCTAACTCATGAAAGTTCTTGCTTACTATGCAAACAAGTTTAATAATTTTTTCCCTTGGGAATAGTGAGATATGGCACAAATTTTAAGGACAGAGTGACACTGTGCTT
>NW_007210623.1:0-2047 GCF_000164805.1 Carlito syrichta | reverse complement strand
GTAGATAGCCAGAATCCCAGTTGCTGCTTCCAACATTCACACAAATGCTAAGGATGCACCAAATATTAGTGTAAAGTGAGGTCATGTTAAGGACGACTTTTATTTTAAAATGAGAGACTATAGTAGAAAGATGAAGGCAATAATAGGAAGGAAGTAGGAATACATCTAAAATGGAAGAAGTAAGTCTTCATGAAGAAATAAGGAGACAGGACTGACTTGTTCAATGACTTCCCCAATAAGGAGACAGACTAAGTGCTTTTGAATGTGAGACAAGGTCACCAAAAGAGATGTCTGCACAAACCCTAATCAGAAAAGTTGAATATAGACCCACCTTTTTTTTTCTTATTCAATCTTTGGATACAAAGAGAATAAATGCATGTCAATGGATGGTGAAATGTTTTCCAGTTGCACTAATTTCAAAGACTATTGATTAGGGCTTCAGCATTCAAGTGAAACTGGCCTCTTCTAGAAAAAATTATGGAAGATTGTAATTAACTTTAAAAACCGTATATATATGCCAAATCTCATACTCAAATGGCAAGGAGTTCTTTTCCCCCCTAACTTTATCAAGGTATAATTGAAATAAAAATTGTATATGTTTAAGGTATATTTTGCTATACCCATGTATAGTGAATTATTATCATTATCAAGCTAAATAATGTATCTATCACCTCACATAGTTTTCTTTTGTGAGAAGAACAGTAAAGATCTACCCTTATAGCAAATTTCAAGTTTTCAATTCAGTATTATTAACTACAGTCATCATGTTGTACATTAGAGCTTCAGAATTCATCCATCCTAACTAAAACTTTGTATCTTTTGATTGTCTTCCAACTTCTCTCAACTCCTACCCTGATTCTTGGCAAAAAATGACTATTCTATTCTCTGCTTTAATTATTCTACTATTTTCGAATTACATATAAGTGAGATCATGTGGTATTTGTCTTTTTGTGTCTGGTTTATTTCACCTAGTATAATGGCCTCCAGTTTAATTCATGTTATCACAAATAACAGGGTTTTTTTTTAAGGCTGAATAATATTGCATTGTGGTGTGTATTTATGTATGTGTGTGTGTATACGTATACATGTATACATATATAGATATATATACACACACACATATAGATAGATATATTTTTTAATCCAGTTATCCATTGATGGACAATTAAACTGATTCTATATCATGGCTATTGTAAATAATACTGATTATATTGCAATGAGCATGGGAATAGTTTACAATTCAGTATTGGAGTTGTTTTTTAAATTATTTTAATATGTGGAATATTTTTTATTGCATATAAGTTTGTGTTGTTATAAGTAGTTGATTTGTGTATGTTTTTTAAACATTAAAATCTATCCATTCATTCACTCATCCATTAATTCATTCAAGAAATGTGTATTGTATACATCTCTGTGGGAAATGTTGCTCAGGGAAAAGGGAATTTAAAAATTAAAAGTTATGATTTCACCTTAAAGGAGTTTATATCTAAATTACACATGAGAGAGATTTTTAAAGTAAATAAATATAACAAAGTACATACTGAATATAGAAGATAATCACACCTTAGTTTTTCTAAAAGAACTCAAGGAAGGTGGAGTGATTATGAGGTAAGACTTTAAGAATTCAGTCATGAACCAGGTGGACAAGAGGGAGACAGTGTTCCAGGAAGAATAAATAGCATGTGTGGGTCAAGGAAGCCTGAGGGAACATGATGTGTTTGGAGACTTGGAGAGAGATGAGATAAGTAGAGGCTAACTCATGAAAGTTCTTGCTTACTATGCAAACAAGTTTAATAATTTTTTCCCTTGGGAATAGTGAGATATGGAACAAATTTTAAGGACAGAGTGACACTGTGCTTTGAGGTTAGCAAAGTCCTTCTAGTGAATCTGTGAAGAAAAGATGAAATGAGAATAAGTAGCAAAGTTTGGTCATGGAAGACTTAGTACATTATTAATAGAGTTTTTTTATGAGACCACAGAGAGCTACTGAAATGTTTGAAGCAGAGGAGTAATCTTGTGAGATTTGCATTTTAGAAAGATTATTCTG
>NW_007210622.1:0-837 GCF_000164805.1 Carlito syrichta | reverse complement strand
TCTATTCATCAACATTTTTTTTTCTATTGGTGTCTGATTATGAAGGAATGCAACACAGGCACAAGAAACTTGTCAGTATTTACAGCCTTGTCCATTTGGAACACAAACAATAAAAATATTTAAATATAAACAGCAACTGTATTTTGCTTTATGGCACTACTGTCTCAAAGTGTACAACGTTAACAATGTTAACATAATTAGATAATAATTTTTGATAATAATTAGAACATTTTTAGAATTAAATATGCAGATTTCTTTGATAATTGCAAAGATTATATTTTGGAAAGACAGTAAGATGGATGGAAACTACTTTTTAAGCTTATAAATCACAAAGGTGAAAGTCAACTTATTAATTAAAAACTAGCTCAATATCTGAAGAAACTCATCTGCCTTCAGGATACAGATATATAATACCATCCTACCACTTACACATCAAGGCAAAGATTATAGTTGTCATTATCAGCAAATGGTTTCATGGAGTTCCAAGTGTTTAAAGCTCCAGGTTTTAAGAATGAACAGAAGCAAAATTATTCTTTAGAAAACAGTCTTGTGCCTTGTGACTACACTCTCATCTCCTTGTTTTTGCATCCTCTTATTACTCCTTGGTAATGGCATAGGGTCTCTCATAGGTTATTTGCAATGATGACCACAAAATTCCTCTCTTCTTAGAAATGTGTCTCTAGCTTTGCCACCTCTCTCTCTCTCTCTCATCAAGAATTAGAATCTATTTTCCTTTCTCTTGAATCTGGGCTGGTCTGTGACCTCTTTGATTCATGGGATATGGTGGAAGTGATGCTGTATGACTTCCAAGCCTCTGCCTGAGGAGACCTTGTGCCT
>NW_007210621.1:0-608 GCF_000164805.1 Carlito syrichta | reverse complement strand
GCAAAATTATTCTTTAGAAAACAGTCTTGTGCCTTGTGACTACACTCTCATCTCCTTGTTTTTGCATCCTCTTATTACTCCTTGGTAATGGCATAGGGTCTCTCATAGGTTATTTGCAATGATGACCACAAAATTCCTCTCTTCTTAGAAATGTGTCTCTAGCTTTGCCACCTCTCTCTCTCTCTCTCATCAAGAATTAGAATCTATTTTCCTTTCTCTTGAATCTGGGCTGGTCTGTGACCTCTTTGATTCATGGGATATGGTGGAAGTGATGCTGTATGACTTCCAAGCCTCTGCCTGAGGAGACCTTGTGCCTTCCACCCTTGCTGTCTTGGAGTCTGAGACTACCATGCTATAGAGGTTCCAGGGACGTGAAGCCTTGTGGACAGACAGTGCCAGCCATTTCAGCCATCCTAGTCATTTATCCTGATTCCCCACCTGATTGTAGCCTTATATGTAAACTAGACAATTGCAGCAAAAGAACTACCCAGTCAGCACAAGCAATAATTTGTTGACTTTTTAAGTCACTAAAGCATGGGTTGGTTTGTTATGAGGCAAAGATAACTGATACAGAACTCAAAAATATTACAAAGAATACATAAAAAGAC
>NW_007210620.1:86898-124132 GCF_000164805.1 Carlito syrichta | reverse complement strand
AGAGAGAAAGTCCAAAAAAACACAATTAGAATGTGGTTCATATACACGATGGAATTCTACGCAGCCATAAAAAAGAACAAAATCATGAATTTTGCAGCAACCTGGATGGAACTAGAGTCTATAATACTGAGTGACCTCACACAGAAACAAAGATCAGAATATCACATGTTCTCACTCATATAATGGACCTTGAACATCCAATGTAATACTATAACAAAATGACTGACGGTACTGGGAAACTATGGGGGGGAGGGGGAGGGGATTAACAGTAGCAAATATCTGTCTGGGGCTGGGAAAACACCTCTTATCAACAGGGTGTCTGAATGAAACGTAATTGTACACCTAATCCTTAACTGTACCCCCCAAAACTATAATAAAAATACTGATTAATTAAAAAAAAAAAAAAAAAAAAAAAGAATAAGAATTTGGCCCTGTTGTATTTTTCTAGTTGAGTAATAAATAAACAGAATATTAAGGTTATGTAGCAATTAATAAAATGTTTAAAAAAGTACTTAAAGACTTCTAAGTGTTCAAGAGAACTCTTTTATCTTGTAAGTATCAAACAAAAATGAAACTAGAATCATGTCTTCTTTTCTCAAAATGAACCTATGATTTAAGAAAGATTTTGGATTAACTGCAGGCATTTTTGAACTAGGAAGTAGAAAAAAAAGCTAACTTTTCTTATGCCTAAGTAGAAAACATCTATATTTTCAAAACATGAATAGGTGAAGTGAGTCCCCAGGGAAGAGGTAGGGGCTAAAAAAAATAAGATCAGAGTCTAGAAAGGTAGCCCATTTGTGTGTCACTTCAGTATAGGCATAAATCCCTAATGATTTCCCCATTCAAAAAGATAAACATATCATAGGTGAAGAACATTCACCTAATGATTTCAAGCTCACAGCAACCTTCCCCATATGATTATCATAAATTGCTGGCTTGGCAAGAGAGGCATAAGTAAAGAATACATTGTTTGAAGCAACTCTTTTGACAGAGTTTCTTTCCTAGTTTATATTTATATGTGTACTCTTGCTCTTTTTTGTATCTTTGTCAACACAGCTTCATTTTCACTCAGTATGATTATTCTTATCACAGGTATTTTACCAGTGCATGCCCAATTATTTTTCTTCATTTCTGTCTGCAAAGGAAGAACAGAGAATGTGGAAGTGCATCGTCAAAAAGCTTGACAAATTTGAACAGAATCTCCTTTAATATGGGCACAGACACAAAAGCCAAGGCTCATTGTGGGACAATCACTTATATTCTCAAAATTAAGTGTCTAATTGTTCCCACAATGGTCTAACATGGCTGCAATTAACTGCAGGCGCAACATTAGCACCTGTAGTTAATAGAAGGACTAAGCCACCCAAAACAAATTATCTAGGGAAAGTCTTAAGGACAGTGCCCTATGACTCTACAGACACTTGAAGCTGCTTGTTTTTAAATTCAAGACAATATTTAACAAACATCTTTTATTACTGATAAGTCTCAATTTAGCCTGTTCTACTTTGCATTTGATGTTACAGTATATAACAGAGTAGAATAGAGTAAAACTGGATATTTGTATTTTTTCTTAAGTTGAACAAAATCTTTTTTAAACTGTTTCTGGAAAGGGCAAATGTCACTCTGGTTTTACGTCTCAAAGCTTCCCATTATCTTTCTTGGATGGAAAGTCTCATTTCTGCAAAGAAGAAGTAAATAAATAAGGAAAAGGTTTTGTCTTACGGCTAAGAGCTATAGTTTGGAGATCAGCTACCTCAGGCACTTTTTCATTGTTGCCATATATTCACATTAAATTTAGCAAGTGAACCCATGACATATGGAATCATATAGGAGTCCGGCTAACAACTGTAGTATTTTTGCCTATATGTTTATTAGTATAAGCTCTGCCATATTTTCAAGTTTACAATTAGTATCTTTAGTACTTTGCACAGTGACTTTTACATACTGTGTATATCTATATCTATATATCTCAAATGCTCTTTTAAAATATGAAATGGTTGATATTGAAGTGACATGGTCTATGGTCATTTATATAATTTTAACACAGTAGATTTCACTTTTTCTTTTTTATCTCACCCTCCATCCCACTCTTATTTTCCTTTTCTTAGGAAAAGTCTAATCTGCAATTCCCATTTCCTTCTGTCATGCATATCTCCTGGGAGTGCTGGAATACTTGGGTTGGAGTTGATATTTATGGGATGGTCTTTTTGATGAATCTAGCTGGTTGTGACATCACGTGGCACTGTTTTAAGGAACAGTTGCATGGAACCAGAGGGAAACAACAGCACTCTCTTGAGTGCTGGACTATAAAGGAGGTGTCTGTACAGAGTAGGAGATCAAGACATGGCCTAATTATTAACTGGTACTGCCTTTTCTGCTCATAGATCTATTCCATGACCGTTGAAGCTTGTATCAACAGACATTGAAGGGATGAAGACATGGAAATTCCCAGTTGTTTGACTTCTGACCTTCCTGGATGACCTGTATTTCACGAACAGGCCACAGGCTAGCAGGTCACAGCACAGCATGGATAGGGCTGGACAGGTTAAGACCTAGTCAAGGTCTCACAGTTCTTGGTGGATTACAAACTAATGGGTAAGGAAACCTGATACAGACCCAAGGTTAGAGGTCAACAGGATTCTGACTTACAACTTTATTAGGTAGTCATCTATTAAAGACTTTATTAAGTGGTCACACATCATCCTTACAACTCTTAGCAACCAGAGAGAGACAACTGTCTTTGACTTTGAAACTGTTGCCATCGAAAACTTCAGAAGAATTGTCGTAATATTCATGAGGGGTAACACAAGAATATTTTTACATTCTCCAAATCTCTAAAAAACTTTAAAATAGTTTAAATCTTTTGAATAAAATGAATATCTTTTAAAATATAATATCAAGCTAGGATAATAACATGGGCATATCTGATGCCATATTTTTTAATAAAACACTTTTTATTCATTTATCTCAAGGAGGAAATTAGTATCCCTTTAAAAAAATAGTGAATGTCCTATCTTTCCCTGTAAATTATATTTATATAACATAAAACTTTATAGCATTAATAGACATTTCCAAAAAAACTCAGTGCACTAGCAGATGTAGCATTGTGCATCAGTGCATAAAGTAAAATCTGACCAGTTCAACCTAATAAAAACTCAGATGTTTAAGTGTCTTATTTCTATAAATTTTGTGAATTCTGGGTTCCATTTCTGGCTTGCTACAATTGGATGGATAATTTTCTAAAGGATTTTTTTCCTTATGAATAAAAGGACCACTAAAGAATACTGCTTCTTTATCTATGAAATGCAAGTTCATAGACTGATCTTTCCTAAAGGGATACCTGGAGTTGTTGAAATCATTTATGCACCATTGTAGTTCACTTATACAGACTTTTCTCAGTTTGAAGTATGTTGAGAAGCTACAAATCAAATAATCATTATTAGTATCTAAACAATGATGAAAATTGTTATCATTTCTCCAGTGATAGATTAATAGCTCATATTTAGTTTGAGATTCTTTACTTAAAGACGTTGAAAAGTTCAGTATAACTGTGACGTTTTCAGTGATCCCTGTTTTCTTTTAGTGATATTCTCCTAAGTCAAACTTTAGAAAATTAACCATTATGATATTTAAAAACAAGGATTATGCTTTTCAATTGGCTATTGTGTGCCCATATTTCTAACTCTAGATATGACAAGTGTGGTGAGCACTGTGATATGCTACCCAAAATCCCCCTTCCGGAATGAGGCACTCATTACTTCAGCTGCCAGGAGGGTTGGCTGCTAATGACGAGTCTTTTCCCAGCAAATGCCCTCTGCCAAAGGGAGTTGCTTTGCTTAAGTTTACACACTCTCCCCAGGTGCAGCACACTTTTAGTGAGTGGATGATGCAGAGGCAAAATGGCCTGACTTCTTTGCCTTAGTATGAGACAAATCTGAAGGCCCATCTAGTTTCAGAGTTTCTCAAAAGATTTGCTGAGATCTTTGTTATAAACACTTTTCTATTCAACTTCTCTCTCTATCAAATGCTTCTTTTCCCATTTCCTTATCAGTTCTGAGAGTATTCCCCAATAAAATACTGGCACTTCAGTTATTAACTCAGAGGCTTTTCTCAAGGAACGCAAAACAGAATAGATTCTAAAGTCCAAGAGAGTATACTAGACATTAGATGCTTCCTGAAACTTTCTTTTTTTTTTGCAAACACTGCCCTTTTACTTTTTCTCTCTTTCTGTTGCTCTGTGTGTGTTTTAAAGCCTATATATTTAGGCTTTGCAGATGGGCCATTTTAGTAGAACTTCTGTTAATACATTTCTAAATCTTGAAGTGCTAAGCCAAGCACCTAATACTAATTCTACTAGGCTATTGCTGGGCCATGAGATTATCACCCAGAACAGACTTGGAAACAGCATGTGTTGAGAGTTGAGGAGTTAATGGGGAAGACCACCTTAGTGAGCACACACTAAACCATCTGCAAGGCTTCACGTCTTAGAATGCAAGTGACCGGGTGACTGCACTCTCTAAACACAAAAGGAAATGTTTCAAAAGTCAGGCGCCAAGAATGATTTGTTTTGCACTTAGTAAATCCCTTACAAAGCAGTCAGATATATGGATTGATCTTCTGGAAGGTTTGCCACTCTGTCATGCATACATGGATATATGACCCTGGGGAATTCTTCCATTTCCTGGGAAGATGAATGGTATATGGTATAATCAAAGCTTGGCATTTACACGTTCTTGGGAGATAATTTGGGGTTTTCTGTAGGGCAGCTTCTGGGATGTTATAAAGCGGTCATGAGGTAGAAATATGAAAAAGAGGTGGGCAAAAGGCAAGAAGAGCAATAGGAAACAATCATTTGTTTTAGTCCACATTGATTCTCTGATTACATCATTCATTCATCCATCCATCTATACACATCCAGTTATTCAATATGTAATTGGCTGGGCTAGAAATATTGGATGTTCATTCAGACTGGCACTCATTTATAGGAGCAGGTGCTAAAAAGTGCCTAATTTCAAAACCTGACCAACTCGACATAACAAAAGACAAAATGTTTAAATGCCTTATTTCTACAAACTTCTATCATCCCTCAATAAAATGTCGAAATGATGAAAATGAATTATTAATTTTGTGTCAACTTGTGATGCCCTGGCAGGCCATCTTGCAAGGGATACTTGACTTAGAGTGAGCACTTAGTCATGCAATTTGGCACAGCAAGAAAGCTCAAGGAGAGTAGTTTGCTAGACTCTCAGTACTGTTGGAGATCCACAGATTCAAGTATTACTTGGGAATTTCCCATATGGGAACAACTAAATTGGTGTTCAAATAAAACAAGTATCACATTTACCCCAAATTAGGAGGCTTTGTGACTTATTTTTATTGCTTTCCTTGACAGTCCTTTCACTAACTTTCTTCAGATACATTTTCATGGTAGTAGGGGTGATATAGAAGCACTAGAATGCCTATAAAGGTTCTCATGGATTGCATCCACCATGCCTACACTGTTTTAAACCATGTGCATAGAGTGATGAACAAACAAGTCAGACAGGTAAGGTCCTCGCTCCCAAGTGGAGACGACATGCTATTTATTATGAGAATTAGGTAAAACAAGAGCAAAAGCCAGTGTATAACTGTATACATATTTGTCTGCAGGGTTATTTGTTAGGTTTTATGTAGATGAGCATGTTTGACTACTTAAGATAGTGTTTGGTAATGTCAGGATATTGCATTGGAGACAATGAAGTATCTTTGTGATATGCGTGAGATACATGACTGATGTTGGTATTTTTGTATTTTAATTATAGAGTGAGCAGGTTGAGGCTGCAGTGGCTGGGAGCGGTCACTGCACTCCAGTCTGGGTGACAGAGTGAGACTCCAATTTAAAAAAAAAAAAAATTATAGAGTGATGTGTGTGAACTTTTTGAAGTTTGAGACTTAAAGGAGTATTATATGCTCAATTTCAAATGAGAGAGTTGGAGATGCAAGGATCAATGGCTTATTTTTTTCTGTGAGGTAGGTGTCCCAGACTTTGTGATCACCAATATCAAATGGGAAGTCACTGAAGACTATAGAGACATGAACTATTGGCCACAGTTTTTTTAGCAACGCAGACTCTTGGGAAAAGAATTTCTTGGTATATTCTGGAAGAAGGAGTGTTTCTGTTGGTGCTTCAGGAATATATTTCTATGAAAAGTCTAGTTCTAAGAGTTAACTTTAACTAGAGGAGTCATCAATACCTGAGAAACTCCTTTTCAAATGACCTGGCCCTGAGCATTTCCGTAAACTCCTTTACAAGCAGGGGAAAGTAAGTCCCACTTTTGGAAATTACCCCTGGATTGGAGAGAGATAATTGGTATATAAATGTGTCCAGTTTTTCAAGGCCAAGGTGATATTTTTGATAGCACTATGGAAATGTACAAAACTATATAAGCAACATTCTGGCACTTTAAGCACCGTTTTAAACTTATATTTAGATGTTCTCTATACTAGAGGTAATTTATTCACCATCTGTCTATCACTTATACCTGCACTTTAGAAGACTTTTATAAAAGTGGGTTTATAGGTTTGTAAAGTCTTTAAAATAATGTGTATTATTGGTTTTAGAATATAATCTCTGGAGAGCCTTGGTTTATAAGCTTTTGACTTACATGAGACAGAGCATGCTACTTAAGCAGTCAATTTGTACTCTTTGATGAGGATGATTTTTGACTTTGATGGCCTGACATATAAATAGGAAGAGGTATTATTATTAATCCTTTCCCCACAAGGCTCCTTGTATCTGATTGCGTTCAATAATGTTCCATGAAGTTAACCCATCCTAGAGCTCTGTGGAGAAAGCTGAAAGAAGTAGAAGACTGATGAGATCAAAGATATGAATCACTGATCTTTGGTAACCAGTTAGACTCAATAGAGATCACACCACAAGAAATGAAAAGAAATCTGGCAACCCCTTTGGGTATCCTCCCACTGTGGGAACTTTTCTGTCCTCTTAATAAATTCTGCTTTCTCAAAATAAAATATAAAATTAAATTAAATTAAATTTAAAAAGAGAAATGCAAAGAAATCTGGTAATTGGGAGTCTAACATTAGCCATTCTTCAGGACAGTTACTAAATTTAACTGATGAACTGAAGAGCAAGCTTGAATATATATATGTGTATACATAGTTTTTCCTTAGGTTAATGTTACTTTTAGGAAACAAATGACACTTAGCTTACTTAACAATTTCCCTTCCAAAACAAATAATTGTCTTGAGAAGATGTGTGATATATTTATATTCAGATGTAGTTCCTTAGATTTTAAATATTTTTAGAAACTACTCAAAGGCTGGTCAATACTGGGACACCTTAAAAGGAATACTACATTGAATTAGGAATTGAACATGCATTTTTTTTTTAGCAAGAGAGAGAGAGAGAGAGAGAGAGAGAGAGAGACCTTCACAAAATATCAGTTATTATTGCAATTTTATTTCCCCCAAGGTTACCCCTTGAGTTTTTAATGAGTGAGTACAATTTGTTTCAATTTACTTGAAACCAGGATTCTCAGCCAAGGCAACAATGAAAACAAAATAAATCATCTCCCTTATTTGACCAGAAGGTAACTTTTGCCACGAATTGTTTGTTTGTTGGTTTGTTTGTTTATTTATAGCATAGAAACTCTGAGCCAGATAACAATCCTCTTAAACTACAGATTCAGTGTATGGTATATATAAGACCTGACCCATGTAAATATTTATGCCACCTAGTCATGCGTGCTTATCTGATTTACCTAAATATCTTAGATAAATAGTCAACTAAAAGTCAGTTTTGGCGAAGATAGTATAATTCAGTGATTAAGAGTGTAGGCTTTAGATCAGACACACCTAGACCTGAATCATGGCTCCATCACTTACCAACTGAATGCCTGATGGTAGATAATTTCGCTTCTATGTAATAGCTCTACTCATGTTGCAGAGCTGTCAGTGGGATTGGATACAATGTCTACACAGAGCTTGGTACTGTAGTTGGCACACAAAAATTTATCTGCTGAGAATACTTGCTCTGCGTGATTATTCTTATGAGAAATAAAGGAATCCTTTCCAACTGGCACTTTATGTGGACCACAGAATTATTTTTTGAGGGTGAAATAAAATGTATACATATTTAAGTTGCTGTTAACTTAAGAATAAATCTATTTAGAGAATATGTATATTTTACCATGTATCTATTACAGTGAAATTCTGTTGTTGATAACATTCTTAGCATGAGCCTGAAGTTGCTTTTATATTAGTTAGAATTTCTTCCTTTTTCTGTAAACCTACTTCTGTTTCTCTAGTTTGCATTTTCCAGTTCGGTTTCTAACTGTAGTTTGCCCCTGACTGATTGCTTCCTGGTGTCAGCGCTGATCTTCTAACTGCATGAAGGTCTCAGACTTACTACTCTAAGTTTAGACTTCCAAAGATAGATAGATCTCTACTTCAACCACATGGAGCTCATCAACAAATGTCACTATTTGGAAGACTTAGCGTCCCAAGAAAGAATGATGTACACTATGATCCATTCAGTTTTCCCTTTTGTTTTATTTATTTGTCCCTTTTTTCAGTATTTGTTGAATTACTACTGTGTCCTAGGTCCTATGCAAAGCTCTGGGGAGGTAATAGAAAACCTAACACAATTCCTCAACTTAGAGACAAGCAAAAAGATAACTAGAATATAGAAAGTATTTTTTCTCCCCTAATGGTGGGACAGGATTAATGTGGTTTTGAAAGGCTTTCTGAACAATCTCAAGTGATGAGATAACCTGTAGGATGAGTTGGCCTGATTCAGGGGTATGGAAAGGAGTAAGAAAGGTTATTCCAGATAAAGAAACTAGCACGTGCAAAGATCAGGGAGCAAAGTTTGGTTTGCTTTGGAGTTCCAAGTATGAAAGACTGGAGTCTTGTGTGCAAAGGAAAGGGCATATAAGCAGAAGCCACACTGTGGTCTCCTATGCAAAAAAATATTGTTAACTGATACTGCATGCCTGAGTCTAAACTAAGGTCTGGTTCTCTGAAAGTAAAAGGGGTATTTCCTTGCTCTTTGATGTCCTTTCCTGACTGCTTAGTCACATAGATGCTCTCTTTTGAGACAACATGCCTTCTTCTGTCACACATTCAGTGTCCACAGGCAGATTCCACAAGCATCATTGTAGCTCATGAAGGCCTGTATCAACTCCACATCCTTGTTCCTGTCACAAGGATCTTTACAGTGGACTTGGCATTGTCCGCCCTGGAATGACTATCTTCTTGCCCAGACTGTTGGGAAATAGACACCAAAAGCATTCGCTAACATAGTGTCTGTTGATCACAACCAATTGCCTATTTGTGGAAATACACACACCAGAGAAAAGATCCAAGAGGTACCCAACTCAGGGCTCTATGCCTGGAGGATAAACTTTAGCTGCTGGAAGAAGATTTTTAGCATATTTTAAAACCCCTTCATGCTAGTGGCTGACATAATTATGGAAATGATCATTATTCTTAGTTCCTCTTCTGGCCTTGACTTAAAAATATTTAGGATAAGATGAACTTTTTCCAATATTCCTTCTGAAAGGTACATCCTAGGGCTTTGATTATGAGAATGATCCCCAACTCCACCAATTTAAGCATCCTATCTATGAAAAACCAGGTATTTGCTACATTAAAATATTTTGTAATATTTTCTAAGTTAAAACAGCAAATATGAGGGCACTTACAAAAAACACTCACTAAAAAATGTTACAACAAATTTTTTTATTGTCATAAAAATGTTACAACAAAATTGTTTTTTATTGGCAGTTGTTATAGCTAAGATGTCATTTGATAGAGAATTTCCTAATTAAATTACATTCTAGCTAGAAGTCAGGAGATGAATTAATTGGTCAATGTTGACTGTGAAACTGCAAAAAAGGTGGAGAGCAAATAAAGAGAGATTGGAGAAGCTTTCCAGTTGTTCCAGAAGGGTCTCCAATCTCTGTCAGTCCAGACTAAAAGAGAGAAATAGTAACTATTACTTTGGCTATTCTTTTCTGTTTGTTCTATGGAAGGCTAAATCTGATGTTTCCTGCATAATCATCTTATATATGAATTTTCATCTCGGCTCACTGTAATGGTTACAGAAGTTGTTCCAAAAGGTCAGGATAATGTGTGAGAGAAGGTTTTGTAAAATGCTCTACAAATGTATTTTGTATTCTTCTTGCCAGCGTCTATATAAGGAGACATCAGGAAGCAGTGTCTTGAAGGGATTAAGAGTGTGGGTTTTGAATCTTAGCCCTCCCATTTCCCTACTGTGCTGAACCAAGAAAGTCATTTGAACTTTACAGGACTTGGTTTCCCTCTGCAAAATGGAAAGAGTCACAGATCTTAGCACCTGGGAACTGCAAATAGTTGAGATTCAAGTGTTGAACAGGAAGGGAGAAGCAATGAGAGATGAGGTGGGGTTTAATTTCCATCTCCAACCAGCCTCTCCAAGCATTGATTTCCCTGGAGTGCTCACTCATCGGAATTAAATGAGACAGTATGAGTACAATATCTAGCACAGGGACTAGCACTTAGTAACCAATGAATGTTTGCTGTAATAATTAAGTTAGTTAGACTCACTGGTGGACAAAACTCCTTCTCAAGCGTGTTATCCTTTATACCTGGGGTCAGAGACACATAAAACTTTAAAAATAAATTTGATAAAGATGTTTTCACTAACACAAAATATCGTTTAAATGCAAATAGTAAGATGGAACCACTCTAAGTCACAAAGCCAGAAAAGGAATTCCCTCTGCTTCATTTAGTTGTGTGAGAAACTCCAGTTCACCTTATCCTACATGGGAGCCAGGCTCAGCTTGCATTACTGATGATGATGCCTTCACTTGATATGTTGTCACAATGTCAGTAACTTTTAGTAGATAGCGGTGGTAGCATGTTGATGGATTAACACAATACCATGGACAGCCCCAATGCCTTTCAGAGACAGCCTTAGTGTCTTTTAAAGACAGCCACGAACTTAACAATTGTAGGGAGTGGTGTCTTTAAGTTGATGTTATGGTCTGAATGTTTGAGACCCCAAAAATTTACATATTGAAGCTTAACCCCCAAGGTGATGATATTAAGGAGAGGCCTTTGGGGTTGATTAGGTCATGAGGACTCCAGTCATAAATGCAATGACTGTCTTTATAAAAGAGGCTTGGTTGAGCCTTTTTTGCCTTTCCACCATGCCAAGACACATGCAAGGTGCCATCTATGAGGAATGGACCCTCACCAGGCACCATATCTACTGGCACCTTGGTCTTGGATTTCCCAGCCTACAGATTTGTGAGCAATAAGTTTCAATTGTTTATAAAGTACCCAGCTGAAGGTATGCTGTTATAGCAGCCCAAATGGAGAAAAATGAGACAGCACCCCTGGGCGGACAACAGTTCTTCATGTTCAGCATTGAAAATGACAGCAATGGGAAGCCTAGGCACCATCATGAGCCTTCAGAGTTGGGTTTGGACTTCTAAGTCCTTATCAAGGTGTATTTGTTTTCCTTGTAGTCATTTACTTTATGCTATGTTCAACTGAGATGGGAACAAGAATAATCAGACACTACAGGTTCTGAGAAAATCTTTACCCTTTCCCCCTTTCTTTTTGCATACTGCTTTTCTGAGATGTAGGGAGCTGAAAAGAGGAGGAATTTTCCTTCAGTTCCCTATCTGTGTGGGCTGTAACTTGGTGAAGACACTTTGGTGACACCTGTGGTGTCCATGTAGCATGAATAACTCTCTGGGCATACAGGCAGAGAAGTGGACAGACAAGAGGAAAGTTCATTAATTCACTTGATAAGTATTTATCCAGTACCTACTATGTGCTAGGACTTATTCTAGGAACAGGGTATATAGCAGTAAATCCAGACATTAATTTCTATCCCCCTGATGTTTACATTATGCAGGAGAAGATGGACAATGAAGAAAAAAAAATAAGTAAAATAGACAGTAAAAGGACTGATATTAAGTGCTATAGGAAAAAATTGATCAAGGACAGTTGTGGGGATTGGAGAGCGGAGAGCTATTCTTATGGAACCCCAAGGTGGAAGTGTCTGGCATGCTAGCTGTTTGTCCACATGATTGTGCACAGTCATAATGAGAGAATGAAAAAACAGCAGTTAGTACATCTGGGGATCTTCCACTCAGGGTGATAGTTCTATATTCTAAATCTGAGCCTGAGACAACGCCTCCTTCCAGGGATGCTGCCCTTGTAACATGTTTCTTCTCCAATGTTAAGATCATTTTCTTCTGGGTCCTGTCCGGACAATTTCACCTGATATTCTCCAGTCTGTGCCATTTTAAAGAATGGTTTTGGAAGTAAGTATACATGTATATTGGAGTAACTTAAAATTTTTTCCTCTGTAATCACATCACACAATAATGAACTGACAAAATGTAGTTTCTGCAATTCAAGACAATAAGAATTGGGGCATCATGAATAATAAAATTAACCTCAAATCTCAGGTCAGCACAATATTTCAATATTTTTTCTTATCCTACTTTTAAAAATTTATTTTATTTTATTTTATTTCTTTCGTAGAGATGGGGTCTCACTACATTGCTCAGGCTGGTCTCAAACTCCTGCTTCAAATGATCCTCCCATGTTGGCCTCCCAAATTTCTGGGATTATAGGCATGAGTAACTGTGTCCTGCTTTTGTCCAGCTTTTTAGGAGGACTAGTCTTTGATACTTTTACTGAGATGAATTTTACTTTCTTTACTTTCCCTTTATCTCTATTAGGTACTAATAAGTAGCAAAATGACCAAGTTTGAGCTTTTAAATAAAGAAGGCCAAGAAAGGCAAAAATATTCCACAAAGGAACACTCAAATTTTAAATCATAAAGAGTTAACTGTTCTTTCTAACTTATGACTGACTTTTTCAGTAATGTGGTTCATTGTATATTGTGCTTTTCTTTAACTGTCTGAATGTTATAAAGCTGATGTAATCTTTGGTACTAATTGCCAGTACTTTAAGAAAAAGTTGTTGATATAAGAGAATGTCATCTTTTCATTTTTCCTAACTGTACTTCATGCCCCATATTATATACACACATAACACAGAATAAAAACACACACTGGAAACATTCTAAAAAGTTTCCCACTAGAGTAAAGTGCCTATGTGTAGGAATAAAAAATATCTGCCCTCAAAATGGAAATGATTTATGATCACGCAGGACTGGGTTTTGTGTGAGCCACAAAGGATTTGGTAACCCAAATAGTGTCTAAAAAGTATATATACACATTTTGGAAATACTATTGAGGTTTTTATTTTGCCTTTTTGTGAGTTTGTTGAACAAATACTTCCTACATTGAAGAAAATTTAAAAATTGAGTTTGTTTAGATGGAACGAGTTCTTTACAAACTACATCTTAAAATAAGAAAAAAATTCATTTCGTTGGCAAAATTCTATACTTTAATAACTCAGTTTTAAAATTCATTTAATTTTCTGTGCCAATTTTTTTCACTATTCAAAAATAACGTTCTTTGTATTATTATATTTTACAAACTAAGGATTTGGTAGTAAAAGCTTACAGTCTTCAAGTGTTTTAAATCAAGAGTAAAATGTCTCTAATATCTATTTAGTTTTTATTAATTTCATGTGAAACAAGATGGGATTAAACATCTTTATAATTTCTGGTTTTTATACTGTAGAAAATTAAAAGTAATCAATCACAATCTGGCAAACCAATTCAATCCCACTCATTTTTAAAATTTTCTTAATATATAAAATAATGTTTAAAGTTTTAAGGTTTAAAGATTATCTTAATTATGTTTTTTCTATTAGTAAACATCTGAATCTCAGTTCTTGGAAGTTAAGAATATATTCATTTAATATCTATCAATATAGTAGCTAAGCTGTTCATAGGATCAATGCATGCGAGTTGGAGTTACTAAAGAACATAGTCAACCTCACAGAAAACTTAATGGCACAGATTAATAAGCACCATTTAAGTCCAAATCAAAAGATTATTGGATTAAGTGGGGGTAAAGTTTGGAGAGCTATGTTTCAGTAAAGACAGTTCTACCCTTAATCAGCCATGTGATATCTAGCTAGTCAATTTAGCTTCCTTCTAGTAGAATGAGTATAACAATGATTACCTACCTCATGAAGTTATTTTTGGAATCAAATGAAATGAAGTATATAAATATACCTGTAAACTATAAACTTGATTTAAAAACAGTGTATCCATTATTTTCTGTGTTCTAATTCTGGTTCTGATACTAAGTCACTACAGGAATTCCACAAACCACTTTACCTTTCTGAACCATAGTCTCATTTTGAAAATAAATTTGACAAGCTTCAAGGTTTTTCTAGGTAGGAGTCTTCAATTCACATGATTATGAGAAACAAGTCAGTAAACAGAATCTTCTCTCATTCAAAGAAATCAGTGGTAACCAATTAATGGGACAAGTGATTTATGTAACTGGCTTTAAAAAATTATCTCCCCTTCTACTATTCTACCAGTTACATCCTTACATAATTTATGAAGGTAACTAATTGATAGAGTAGCTCTTTAAAGAACATTAAAACACTATTTTGGTTATGTTCTCTAGAGCTGTAATATCCAATTTTGTTATTATTTTTCCTTATCTATTAAAAATATTTAAGCATCATTCCCAAGATCAATAAATAGTGATGGATACTATTTATGTAATTATAACCATTTATTTTTATGTGCATATAATATGTACATTTTGAAACATATAATTTATAAATTGGAAAAGAATACAGAGAAGATGAAACAGGATAGATACTATCTTAGGGTGCAATATAAATTTAGGGCAGAGTTCCTCATAGTAATATGGGTTTCTGGTCTGTATTAAATAGTTCTGTCAATAATTTTGATTACCCAGCTTTTTTCTTGTCAGATTTGGCCTGATGCCATTGTCTATATGTTGTTATGAGCAGACAGTGAGATCATGCCAGGGATAAAGAGGAATATTAACTCTGCCAGTTTCTTGCTTTTGCTTGTACTTGACAAACTATCAAGTCTGCCAATTTCTTTTTTTTTTTCTTTTCTTCTTTTACTTACAGAAAAAAAGTTACTTGCCCATTTATGTGAAGATTTGATTTATGTAAAGAGTTAATACTAAATGTATAAACCAACTTCTCTGTGCATCCCAAGACTGTAATATGTTGCAGTATGTTTTAGAAACAAATGTAGGTAGGCTCTTACACTCTTTCTGAAAAATCTTGTATGGCAGATGGGACACTTGGACTTCTGAATTAGAGGACTTAGGAGGAATACCAAAGAAAGGTTCTAGGAAGAATCACATATGGGATACAATAAAACTTAATACATTTTTTGTTTATAGAGTAAAAACAAATATAAATAAGAGCCCTATTATTTTGTATGTGGAACCAAGTAGTTTAGAATGTGCACTCCTTCCAAAATATCCTATGATAACATACCCCAACATATGTTTAGAAAAGTATGAATATTATTGTGATAAAATGTATGCATTTATTACAAACACGAAAATTCAATCTCTGACTTAAAGAGGATAAGATAAATTATACATAAAAAGAAGCTTAATGTTTTCTATGCCTATCATTATGTGTTGTTTTGTGTACTCTACTTTGGAAAAATACTTTTCTAGGGACTGGAAACCCATTGGTAGAAATGTATACTTTGTTTTTAAGCAAGGGGGGAGAAATATGAATGATTCAGAAAGAAAAGTGGCCAAAATACATGACCATATTTAAGACTTCTTTTCCTATTTCCAGGAATAGCAGAGATGTGAGCCAGAACCTCTGTTCTCTTGATTCTGTCCTTATCATCTGAATTCTCAAGACCTCAGTGAACTCTTGTTACTCAGAACCTCAAATTTGACTGACAAATGCCCTCTCTAAGAGAAACCACTTTATCTTCCAATCTTTCACTTGAGATGGAAAGCAGACCGAGAATTCACAAGCTAAGGAATGGGGTCATTCTGTCAGGGTTGGCTGGTGACATGGAGAACATATGTCATGTTGAAAGATGATTCTCTGTCTTCTGAAGCATAAGCTATAGTGTTAATTTAATAGGTGGTACTTTTTTTTTGCTGTTTCTGAACTTCAGTCATACTTCTGGTATAAATAGTATTTATGGATTGATGTGTCCATTTAATAGCAAGCTTATTTTGTATTTAGCCCATTAAATGATACAACTATTTCTTTTCTTTCATAAATTTAATTTGCTATAGTAATACTTATATTTGCTAGAAATGATTATGTTAATTCAGAAACTGATTTTTTAAAAAATGTGTTGCTTAAATAAACTATTGAATACTTTTGGCATTTGAGAAAGTATGGTCAAATGATAATTGCATTCACATTTTTGGTATCAATTTTCTATTACTCTAATTTGTTCAAGCACTTTTGTATGTGCAATAGTCTCTCATTAAATCAGGCATTCCTTAAATGGTATTAATTAGCACGTGTAAAATCTACCTTGAAAACTCATTTAATTTTATAAATTATACTACTCCATGGTAGTATCCCTGGAGCTTCATCAAGCCTCTGACTTTTAAATAATTTTAAAGTGAAAGGATTTTTTACAAAGTACACTAAAATTCTCTTCACAATTATATTTAGCAAGAAAGCATTGCATCACAGATTCTCAAGTATCCTTTGGATGATTTTATAGGAATGGTTTTATCTATCCAACCCGTATTGTGCCTATTAAGTGTCAGGTACTATGTGGGGCCTGGTTAGTCAGACAAGGTCCCCATTTTTAAGGAAGAGCTACTTCAGCAGGGTAATCTAAAGTACAAGAAAGTTTAATATCACCAATATAAAAAGATTCAAGCTAATTTGAAACCCAGAGGCGTGGAAACTTGGGATAGAAGTGAAGAAAGATGTTAAAGGGATTTTCAGAAAGGGTAGAATATTTTAGCTTGAATTTAAGGTCAAGAGGGCTGAATGTCATGTCAGGCAGAGGAAATTTTACGAGCATTACCATGGAAAGCAACAGTCTGTTTGGAAAAGGTGCTAGTTCAGTGACAAATATATGGGATTTAATGAGGGTAGAGAAAGAAAGAATGATGAAACAAGAGGCTGGACAGTTTGAGGCCACAATCTGAATTTGATGGTACAGATAAGTTTGGATGATGATGAGTCATACCTCACAAGGAAGGAAAGATAGTCTGTATTGCAGGGAGTGACTATAAAAAATAAGACCGTTTTAGCCGGGCTCGGTGGCTCAGCCTGTAATCCCGTGTCTTTGGGATGCTGAGGTGAGTGGATTGCCTGAGCCCGCAGGTTCGAAACCCGCCTGGGCAGCGAGACCTCATCTCTACAATAAATAAAAAAATCAGCCGGACATGGTAGCGCGCGCCTGTAGTTCCAGCTACTTGGAAGGCAGAGACGGAAGGATCGCCGGAGCCCAGCAGGTCGAGGCTGCGGTGGCCGGGAGCGGCCGCTGCACTCCAGTCTGGGCGACCGAGTGAGACTCCAACTCAATAAATAAATAAATAGATAAGGCCGGTTTGGACTCAGTAAGAAAACTTGCAGCTATGAGCCATTATGAGAACGCAAAGGAAATAGTGTCTGTGATTTTGCATATAATAATCTAAGGTTTTCAAGCCAAGACCAGACATGATGAGATTTGTAACTTGGAGAACAAAACAAAGAAACGTGTTTCTCATGTCAGTGAGAAAGATGTATTAGAGGAGAGGGAAATTAAAGGCTAGTTTGTAGGTTATTGTAACAATTCCGATATGCGATGATATGGAAGGAATATAGTAAGAAAGAAAATGGAAAGGGAGAGGCATAATAGACATTATTGGGATCCAATAAACATTTGATAACTGATTGAATTTGGAGGATGAGTGAGAAAGAAAAATCCAAAACGTTAAGCCATTATTTATTTTGAAGATTTGAATGGCTGTTGAGTCAGTCATTTTTGCTGTGTAACAACTCAAATATTCAAGTGATTTGAATAACAATCGTTTAATAACCTTGTGAATCTGAGAGTCAAGTGGAATTCTCCTGATGTAGTTTGGGCTTTTCGGTGTGACAATGTTTGGGCAGCTAGAGCAACTCTTCTTTCTTATTCTCCTTGTATCATGTGTTAGCCAAGGCATATCCTTCTCATGGTAATGGGAAAGCTGCAAGATAGCAAAAGGGTCATTGTGAGCTTTTTTAAGTTCTTGGTTCAGAAGGGATATTTTGCCATTCCTTGCCACATGACTCTAACTAAAGGAGGTTGCATGACCAAGTCTAAAGTCAAGGGATGAGAGAATTCAGTCCACTCACAATGAGGTCATGGTAAGAATATGGATGCTAGGATGGTTAGAATTGAGAACAACAATACTGTCTTCCTCATTGTGGTATCAACATATTTTAAAATAAAAAATAGTTTTAGAAACTATTATTTAAGAAGTACAACATGCTTTATTTTGTTGTGCTATATCTGTGGGTATTGATAAATGAATTTGGAGCTGGAAGGATTAGCCAAAGGATAATTAAACTTAAATAGCCTGTTTTAAATGAAGAACTGTAGCTCTCTAGGTTGTTTGCACTGGACTGCTTCCAGACAGCCCCCATGCAAATTATTTTCAGCCACTAAAATTAGGAGAGGAGGCATGGGAATTGAGTCTGGAGTGGAAAAACCATCAAGAGGGAATTATCAAATTCTACAGTTAAAAATTTTATTTATTTGGTGAAAATAACAGTAAAGCCATGGTTTATTTTATCAGAGTTGCAAATTTGTGCCATTTTAAGGTTATCCAATTCTCAATCTCTTTATTTTTTTAAAAAATCAGAACACTTAAGGCTTCTAAAATACAATGAATGATAATTTGAGTAAGTGAAAAACAGGGACAATGGAAATATAGTACTTATATGTTGTATGTCATGGTATTACAAATATACATCTTGACATATTCTCCAAGAAGAACTAGATAAAGTACTGAACTTTAAGAACTATCATTTTTTTTGCTGAAACATTCACTTTCCACAAGGATTGCTTTTGTAGTTGGTTAATATGCACCCTGAAGGAGTCAGAGACATAAAAATCACTGTCAGATGGTAGGTAAAAGGAAATGGGGACTCATAAACATGTACTGCAAGTGAAAATTCTATTAAATTCCTTAACATTTTATCTATTAATTGGTCAATTGATTGATTAAGCAATATCTGACAATGATGAGATAGAGTACTTAATAGGTAATGTCTAAAACCCATATAAGGAAAACTATAAGACGCAGAAGTAGACTTGAAATAACAGAAAAAAATATATCCATAGTTTTAGATTGGAAGACTCATCATCACTAAAGATGTCAGCTCCCTCTGAGTTAGTTATAAATTTAATGCTGTCTGTACAAAAACACCATTATGTTTTGTTATTGATCCAGACAATTTGAGTATCAAATTTATTTGGAAGAACATAAAAAAGCAAGAATATTCAGGAAAACCCTGAAAAATAGGAGCAATGAGGGTGAACCAACCCTACTAGATTAAAATATATTTTAATTCCTCCTTGATTAAATCAGTGTATATTGTTTCATGCATGGAGACAGATAAATTAATGTAGCATGTCAAACTCAGTAATGCACCCAAAATTACATATGGAAAGTTAACATACAATAAAGCACTATCTCAAATTAGTCAAGAAAAGATGGAATTTTTATTAATTGATATTAAAATAGTTACATAACCATGAAGAAAATAAGATCCATTCTAATTCTCATGTCATACACTATGCTAAATTATGTGTAAATTAAAATATGTAAATCTAAACAATTAACTTATATAGATACTAAAAAGAAAAATAAAGCTTTCTTTTGTAATCTTAGAGTGGGATATACTTCCCTAATCAAGTCTCAAAATACAAATGCAATAAAAAGATTGATACACAATATTATGCAAAATCAATCACTCAAACAAGAAATTTTTGACGGCATCAGAAAAGGACATAAGTCATCTATAAAGACAAATGAAAAATTGAAAAAAATTGAAACTCATTTCAATGTCAAAAAGTTAATATTCCTAATATAATAAAAGCTTCTGAAAAAGGAAGAAAAAATTGAACTATCATGGAGAAATGGACAAGAATTAGAAAATACAGTTCACAGAGTGAAATATGAATAAGTTTTAAACATGTTTTATTTTGTTGTGCTATATCTAATTTTAAATGCTGTTCAACCTTATTCATAGTGAGGTAAATGCAAATTAAATACTCACTGAGATACTATTTCTAACTTGCAAGTTAGAAAAAGATCCCAAAATTGACAACATAACCTGTTGGTTAGGCTGTGGGGGGTGAAAGACACTTTGTATATTATTGATGAAAATTTGACAACATCTAGAAAACTCCTATATGTATTTATCATCTGACCCAGATATCTTACATCTAGAAATATAATCCAAAATACAATAACAAAACCACCAAAGGCATATACATATGACTATTTATTATAGCACTATTTGCAATAGCAATGGAATTATCCTCAGTCTATCATAATTAGGACCAGTTGAATAAACCATGGTATATCCACACGATGGAGTACCACACATCTATTTAAAAACAAAGAACATCTCTATGAACTGTTAGCAAGTGATTTTCAAGATATGTTAAGTGAAAATACAAAATAGAGAAAAGCATATATAGTATTCTGCTGTTTATCTCAAAAAAATCTATAAATATAATATATGTATATTTAAATTTAAAACTGTAAGGATAAACCATAAAATTCATTTAACGGTTACCTCTAAAGAAAGGAAGATAACATGGGGGAGAAGACAGGAATAGAAGCTAGACTTCTCTGAATATACCTTATTCAATTGATTTGACTTTGGAACTATGTTTTATGTGAACATATGAAAAATTTAAATTAAAATAAAAACTAAAAGGAGTCTCTAAAATTTAAAAGCAAGATTAAATGAATGAACTCAACTATATGTTGAGTTGGTAATTTAATTGAGAACTGGGAAATTATTTCAAGTAACTTTAAAATTTAGTAATTTGTCTATACATACTTATCCCTAGTGAGATATATCTCAAGACTATCCCAAGCAAAAATAAAATGGTTTTCAGTAATGTTATGGTTATTACTCTGAAACTATTATATATATATACTATACATAATATTTGACACACACACACACACACACACACACACACACACACAATACATGACATATAAATCAACTAAACAATTTAAAACTTTTCTTAAACTGAGATTTTTTTTCTTTTACTTCTGTCTACTAAAAAGACTGATAAACAATTTCCAACCTAAAAACAATGAGTATTCCTAGCCCCCAGACTGTGGCGCATATATACGGCATCCAACTTGAAAATAGACTCCTTGAACAAACAGCTGACTCCAAGTCTGGATACTGAAAGTTGTAAGATGAGCCTGAAACATCTTGTTGTTCCAGAAAACAAGGAAACTATGAAAGACATCTGACATTATGTCACAGAGCCTTGAAGAGGTTCATGTTGGACACAAAAGGAACAAATTACAATATCAATAAAAAATAATGACTGCAACAAAGATTCTTTCTTTATGCAAATATGAAACAAAATATTATCACTCTTTAAAAAAACAAATAATCAGATTAAGTGGCTAAATTTATCTAGCAGTTAACAGAAAATATGAAGACTAGAGGAATATGTATTTGCATAGTGTCTATGCGAATATAATTAGCAAATTATAGATTTAGAGAACCCCTACAAGGAAAAACACTAAGATTTTTCAAATAAATAATTTGCAAAAAAATTAAAAATTAAATAAATTAAAAGGGATGTAGCAGTACATACAAAGTAAGTGAAAAATGTGGACCTTGTTTGAATTCCAATTAGTACAAAGCAATTGTAAAAAAAAATATTTATCAGACAAACTTGGAGGAAACTTGGATATTTAATATCAATAGGGAATCAATATTAATTTTGTGGGTGTAGATAATAGTATTTTAAGAAATTTAATAATAGAGTTTAAAATATGTATGAATGACATATCTAAGACTTGCTTCAATATAGTCCTTGGTGGGGGGGATGAGAAGTTATATGTGAAACAAGAGCTGGGGTGTGGGAACATGGATATTTACTGTGCTTTATACTTTTGTCTATGTTTGAAATTATCCACTATAAAATGTTTTTAAAAAGAGAGAAAATGCCATTAAAATACCCCTCTTCCTCTTGCTGCCAGGTCAAATAAAACTGATGATGATGATCATATTTTAGCTTTTTTCTCAATATAATTATTAGACAACAAAGTGACAAAAGACCTTAAATTCAAACTGACTTAAATGCTACAAAATAGTGACTGGGTTCAAATGTCTGTGAAACTCCAAATAATATTGACTGGTTTTTATAGAAAGTACCCTGAATGTCTTATATGTGCCCTGTTTAACACTACAAGTCAGTGTGATATGATTTACCAAGAGTTCTTAGAATGTCACTGCCATAAAGACAAAGGTGACAAGGTATTCATCAGCAAGATGAATAACAGTAATGCTGCTAGTTAGTTAATTGTTGATGCAGTAAAGCAGCATGGGGGCATGGTTAGGAGCAAAGGTTTTTGAGTAAGTCAGATTATTCACTATTTTTCATTCACTTTTTGCTGTGAGTGATGTTACTATCAGTTTTCTCATCTGACAGTTAGCTCTACTAGTGCTTACCCAATAAGGTTGTTATGATGACTATAGAATTTATACAGTGCCTGGTATATGTATGAAGACTAATCACTGTAATAATTATTGGTACTATTGGTTGGTAATGATTATTATCTCAGAAACTGACACAGAATCCCAAGCTCAATAGAGAAAAGAAGAAAGAGATCTAAAATTCTCTGTGAAGGACATAACTTGTGGGTCATTGGTAATAAATGACACACTATATGTTATGCACAGCTGGAGAAACTCCTAATGCCTTTTCTTCCAAGCAGCTCATACTTCCCAGGTAGGACACCTTGGAACCTGAGCAGATGACAGTCTGAGAAAGACTTAATTCTGATGAAAATAGACAGCTTGCAGTGCAGTGGGTTTAAAATATTGGCTGAGAAAGACCTACCCTATTGCCAAATCTCCTACCATGTATTTTTTGACTAAAAAATGCCACTGGTAAAAAAGTCTACCTTGTATTTGTGTCACTCCATTTGCCTTATAAATAGAAATACAGACATACAAAAAGAATGACAAGTGTACATAAAAGAGGGAAAGATTTAACATTATCAGATATGATCAGAGGACAGTCAAAAGGAGATGATATTTGAATATGAGCTAGAAGGATGAGTAGGAGTCTGTCAGGAAGACGACATGGGGAGGGCAACCTAGGCAGAGACAGCAGAATGAGAAAAAAGGTGTGGAGACACTATTACTTGGGTAGACCTCCTGAGTTTTTCAGGCACATGGGGTGGTACAGGATGAGGGAAGGACTTTTTCTGCCTTAAAGTTTGCCCTTATTTTCTAGGCAACATTGAAGGTATTTTTAAGGTAGGAGTTAGTCATGATTATAGTACTGATTTAGAGAGATCCCTTATGGATGTCTAGGGTAAATGATAGATGTGAATCCTGGCAGACTCAAATCAGGGAGGTACATTAGAAGATGTTCACAATATTCTAGAAGAAAGATTTTATGTATACCGGATAAGCTAATAGTAGTTGTGGGGAGGTGGTAACAAATTCAAACTCAAGAGATACTTGGGTAGGAGAATTGATAGAAGCTTCTAATTTAGAGACGTGAGTAAATACCATTTTATTTAACAAGACAGAGCAGGATTGGGTAAACAGATACTTTGGTAGTGGACATGTTGCTTTGAGGTATACATACTTTCCTTATTGTCATAAATTCCATGACCTCACTCACTGGTAAGTTGGACATGGAAACCAGTGGGGAAGGGTTAAGTGGAAGACTAACCTGTAGTTTTCAAGTGGCAGTTATGAAAAACAAATCAAGGAAGAACAAGGGTTGGCAAAGAAGGGTGAGATTGGAAGTGCAGAGGGCCATATCTAAGAGAACAAATCTTAATTATATGGGTCAAATGTATGCCTAATCTACACTGCAGTATTAACTATTCTGGGAAAAGTATGTTCTCTATTATGGTACAATCTAAATTCATAGAAAGGATCTATGTAAATGTAAGAAAATTTCAGAAGAAAATAAAAGTCAAGCTAGAGGGAATGATGTTGCTACTAGTAGTACACCCATAAGGATGCTGGTGGAAGCACTGAATTAAAGACGCTGAGAGATGGACCAGTTTGTAACCTGGATTCATCCAAAGGGAATCAAGTAGAGGCACTGCAAAGCATGTACTCACCAGTTCCCAGGGCTTGCTCTACTCATAGACCCTCAAACATAGACATAGATTACTAACCAACCTCGCTAGCTAGTGTAAATGAGCCACTAGTATATCCTGCTATACTCAGTTTTGTATTTTATTGTTACTACTCACAGGGAGTATATAATCCAGATTATTTTAAAGAGAGAATCAGGAGCAGGAAGAAATTGGAACCATAACTAGAAAGAGAGGTAGTTGCTAGATCTTGGAGAATGTCCAATGCTATGCCAAGGAGTAAGGATGGTGTATTTTAATCAATGGAAATTATTGAAAGATGTTGATCATGAGTTGCTTGGTATTTTTAAGAGCACAGTCTTAGAAAAATTATTGATTGTTGAAGGTATGTGGGATTGCAATGGGGTGAGTAGTAATCTTCCAAAGAAGAATTTGAAACAATGCAGCACTTGTAGACTCTTGAAGGATTCAAATTAAGCTGGCAACAGAGGTCTGAACAAAGCTGTTTATGGAAGAGCCAAGGGCAAAGTTGAAATCAATGACAGACCCCGTGAACAGAGGTCAAGAGGTGAAAATAACTACTGGTTGTAGACCAATATCAGCACACTGAAAGACATTACCTGGAGCCTACAACATGACCTTGGTACATGCAGCATGAGGCTATCCTTGGTGCAACTACATTATGAGGTCTTTTGGTATTTAATTACATAATTTTAGTGGAACCCATCCAAGTTTTCAGGGAAATTTGTCAGTGGAGTGACCAGTATTGCAGTGAGGTTCTAGAAATATATCTAGTTCAAATAGGCAACTAACACTGAATACACCCTTTGCATGTTCTAATTTTGGACAAAATAGAGTATGCAACACTTGATTGCCTTGGCTTATGGAGAATAGGACAAACAAAGGTGTAGAGACTCCTTAGACCTTACTTTTCATCAATATTTTTAGCATTACAACATTTTGCTAGAGAGTAATACTCAGTTATTTGACACAATTTCTGTACCTGTCTTCCCTTGGGATAATCAGAGAAATGGAGCAAGAAGGAGTCAAATGAAGTCAAGCAATTTAGAAACTAGAGCATAAACCAAGTGCATTGCTCCATCTTGACAACTGGAACATGGTAGCTTGATCTGAAACTCACTATACTCAGGTAATTTATTCTTCTATAGACTTGGCATCTGTCCATGTATCAATCAAGTCCTATTGTAAAAATGAGGTAGTAATGAGTAAGGAAGTGGTTGCCAGAAACTCTTAGACTTTAATTAGAGTCATCTTTTGACTTAGATGATCAAGTCACTACATAAAAGTCTAATTAGCTATTGATATCTAAATACACTTATAGGTCACTTAGAGTAAAATGATCCAATAATGAAAATCTGCAATAGGAAAGGTAAGAAGAATATACTCAAAGAAACCATTATAGCAAAAATGTAAGTGAGCAACATGGGTATTCATCCAATATTGTGTAATAAATAAAATGATTACAATATATTTATTGTTTTTTAGTTTTTGTTTTTTGTTTTTGAGTTGGAGTCTCACTCTGGTCACCCAGACTGGAGTGCAGTGGCATGTTCACAGCCACTACAGCCTCCACCTGCTGGGCTTAGGAGATCCTTCCTTCTCAGCCTTCAAAGTAGTGGAACCACAGATGCACGCCACCATGCCTGGCTGGTTTTTGTGACTTATTGTAGAGATGAGGTCTCACCAAATTGCCCAGGCTGGTCTCAAACTCCCAGGCTCAGACAATCCTCTTGCATCACCCTCAAAAAGTGCTGGGATTACAGGCTAAGCCACCGTGCCTGGCCTATTTATAGTTTTAAAAATCAGATAACTACTGTTCATGAAGGAAGATCATTACACAGTCAATAAATAATTAAAACTACAGTTCCCCTCTGCTTCTACTGACCTTTCAGTCAGAAAAGTGAGAGTTTTAAAATTAAACCTAAGATCTTTGTTTTTTTAATTTTTTTGAAAGAGTCATTTGAAACTAATGCATCTAGAACCCTTGTTGTGATTGGTGGAAGATCTACCAGTTCCAAGACAGAAAGAAAAGAATACATAATTAGAGACAACCTATCCTGTTGGAAATTATCCCAAAAGGCATAATTAGCACCTTAAGGTTTTCTACACCATGATAGGGTTCTAAAGTCAGACTGCCCAGGGCTCTAATGTATCTCCACCGTTCTCTTAAATGGGCAAGTTACTTGTTTTTCAGGGCTTTAGTTCATTTATAAAAAGGGGATGATGTTGTCTCAAAGAATAGTTGCGAGAATTAAACAAGATAATACATGCTTTAATGAGCCCTCAATATATGCTAGCTATTATTATTATTGTATGATAATATTAATTCTAGGTTTGAATGGCCATGGGTTAGAAGTGGGTGAGGAGGATATACTACAAGCTGTATCTGTCACCATATCCACCATGGGAGGCCAATGAGCCATTTTTCTCTTATATATGAGTAACTAAAGAGTGATACTTGATTTCACCAGATTCATTAAGCAGAGATTTTCCAATATCATAAACAGTGAAGGTAAGTAAATAAATGAGTCTGGAAGAAAGTTAAGACAAAGGTGAGATTACTAGGCAGATTCAGATACCTCTTAAAAAGATTACTGTAGTACAACTGATGGAACATTCAAGAGGAGTGAGAAAATGTGTTGCTACCCCCCAAGTAGAGTACAAACCTCTGATATTGGGCACTGTGTCTTATACTAAATGGAATCCTCTATACCTACTACAGAGTTTATTTCACACTAGGCACTTAGTAGGTGCTGAATAAATAAATGAATGGAACAGATATTTAATCTCTCATGAATCACAATTTATATGGACCCTAGTTTGAATGTACTTTTATTTCATTCTTAAAATGATGGGGTTAAGCTAGCAATCTTTAAAGTCCCACAGATTTTTACATATTAAGTATCTTAACTGGAAAAAAAAATCCCAAATTTTCTGAGAGTCAGAATTACTATATAGAGCAATGTATCACAAACTTTAATGATCAAACAAGTCACCTGGCTATCTTGTTAAATGCAGATCCTGATTCAGTAGGTCTGGGAAGGACTTAAAATTCTGAGCTTCTAAACGATTCCCTTGTTATGTTGGTGTTCCATGAATCATACTTCAAATAGCAAGACTTTAGGAGGTTGTAGAAATTCTTCCTTAGATTATAAAACATAAGGAAGACTGTCTTAAGACAGATACAAATACATTACTATTGGAGTTTGGAGGAAAGATGGAGGATTCTTCATGAAAGACATGACATTTGACCTTCCATTAAAGGGAGAGTAAAATTTATGACAGCACATGACAATTTGCAAATTATTTTTCATTTAATATTTAGATGGTTATTTATAGAAATCTTTTAGGCTCTTTTAAATCTCACAACAACCCAAAGAAGTGGACAGATTTTGAGCTCTATTTTACAGAGCAGGAAAAAAGGACTCAAAGACATGGTAATGTTCCTAGCCAGTGAACAGCAGTTCTGAGGCTAGCAAGTAGGTCTTCTTGATAATAGTCAGTGTGTTTTGTTCAAGCATATCACACTTCCTCTAACTAGATGAAGCTTAAGCCTACAGTGCTATGAACTTGTCACTCATGAAATTTGACATTGCTTACCAGGACATGAATAGTAAGGAAGTCCTAATGAAAAACATTACCATATGATGTAATGAAGTCACTATATCTATTTTCCTTCTTACTCATAAAGCTGTGTTCAAGATTTAAAGCCTTAGCTTGGAAATTCTCAAGTTAGGATTTAAAAGGGACAGAATCAACAGACTCAGAAGTATCAATTTCCTATGGAAAAAGATACTAATTGAAATATTAAACAGTTTATCAAAGATCTACACAACCAAGAGTTCGGCAACTGATTTGGTCTCCAGTCCTTCCTCTATTGGACCATGCTAATACCCAGGCAGTTGTTTTAAAATGTTGAAGAGGTTTTTAAAATCACTATGATATGTTTTTCTCTCTCAGCATTCATGAAGGTCAAAGGTACAGAAATAAATATGTCTGAGAAAACATCAAACATTAACAATGTATTAGTAAACCAGCAGAGCTCAAGTATTTAGGCATTACTTAAATTTTAATAAATGCTATCTTCTCAATGCTTTGTTCAGTTGATTGATCTTAAACAGCTTTGTATCTCTAGAGACCAGTAGAGTGAGTAAAATGTAAATTTATATTTTAATTTTTCCCTGAGGTTCCAGGTAAAATTTTCCTAGAGAATGAGAACAATTGCATTAATTCTCATAGATGCAAAACAATTTCCTTGTCTTTTACTTAGTCCTAATTTTGGTTTGTTGAGTTGTCCATAGAAAGCATCTTTAAAATATAGCATATTCAGCAAAACCTATATATTACATATAACCAGGACAGAAGTTACAAACTCTGTGTTCATGGCTTAGTGGCCTATAACACTCAAAAATACATGTTCCATCCTAACTTCTAATTGTCTGGTATTTTTCATTTGTACCAATTCCACTTTTGTGGGCTTGCATGTAAAAAATAAGCCGAGCAGCTTCTTCAGAAGTTGAGAAAAATCTTCTATCCTTACAAATGCTCTCTCAAGCAACAGGGATGGTACCACAGGCTTTGAGACAGATGGTAGCCAATCCAAATTCAGTATGGTAAGCAGGCACCACTCAATAAAACTTTAATTGCTGCATATGGTATCTGCTAACTTGTTTAGAAAATGGATATGCAGCATTAGCTCAAAGCATTTAAATGGCCTGATAGCACTGGACAGCATGTTGGGCTGCCACCTGGAAGACCCAAATTTCATAGCAGATGTAACACTAGAAGAATAAAGCTGGTGGTTGATAGTCCTGGAATGGAGATGACATAGTCAGCACCCAGCTGTTCCCCCCACCCGCACTGATTCCTGCTGCTTTGGTGTCACTTCCACCAAGTCCTGAAATCACTCATGTATTGTTTTCTCCTCCCAAGGAGAGAAAATAAATAAATAAATAAGCTATACCATAAGGTTGAAATGGGAAGGGGTTCATGTCCCTACTATAGCCTGGGAAATGTAGAAGATGCTTTTGAATGCAGTTCAGGAAGAAAAAAAAGGATAAAGATCTGGATGGAGAATGCCCGACATATGTGCAAATTTGTGCCAAAAGATGGGAGCCAAGACAGAAGAGAAGGTTCCTTCTGAGAGTGCCGAAGAGATCCTTGCAATTTATCATTTGCATTTGTCTTGCCTGGCAAACAATAAATAACACTCTACACATGCTGAGGAGGTCAGCTTATCAGCTCCCTGATTTCAGAGCCTGATGAAGAGTGAAACCTACCGTTTCTTAAAACAGGGACTCTTTAACCCCTTCCCGCCAAGTTAGCATAATGAGTAAAAAGAGAAATAGAATCTCAAAATCTCAGTCTATTTAAAGACAGAGGATATTAAAGGAAGGAACAAAACTAATTGTTTTTCAGGAAGGTTGCAGAGGAATATTCACTTTTGAACATTAGTTCTCCACTCTACCCCACCCCAAGCTAAATTAAGAAAACCCACAAATGCACTTCCCAGACACACTATTGATTTCTGACCTGTAAATTACTCTCCATCAAAGAAGTTCTGGTGCAGTCTAGGGGTTTGGAGTAGCCTGGGTACTTCTCAGCTGCAATCTGCATAATGTTTAGTATTCAGTGAGTTAAAGCAGGCAATGAAAGGGAACTGTCAACGCAATCTAGAAGATATAAAGAAATGAGGGGGGGGAGCCGTATGCTAATAATCCACTCAGTAATTAAGTGAAGATCGCTGCCAAGCGCCACTGCCACTTTCAAAGGGTAATTTGTACAGGAAATCATAGAGTCATTGTCAAATCATTTCAGGATAAAAGGAAAGTCATCAACTGAGATAAGATAAATGCTGGGTGTCTGGCAGCATGTGCCCTAGGAAATGCCTTTGCTTTTAATTTTTTTTTCTTAAAAAAAAAAAAAACCTTGCAAAAGTGGGGCTAGAAAAACTTGACAGGTTGAAATGTACATTTACTATTAATAATAGGGGCACTGTATGCATGGATGCGTTTTTAAATAGGTTACTTGAACAACAAAAAAAGGTAAAATAAATCAGTTAAGAGGACTTAACTTGTAACTAGTACACTGCATGTTATTTTTCTATTTCTTCATCCCCATTTTGAGCTATGAAGAAGTGTTCAGTCATTTCCCTTTCACTTCTCTATTTTAACTAAATTATGGTATTTTAAAAGTATCACTAAATAGTCTCTTCTCTTAGGAGGACAATGCTTCCATTTCTAGAAAAAAAAATTTAATGTAAATTCATGGGAGAAGAAAATATGATTTTTCTGTTATGATCTTTAACTCTTAGTATTTTAATGTTGATTTTGCTTTATGTCACAGAAAATACTACAAAATTAATAAGTGAAGTGTGTGAGGTAGCTATAGTTTTTTTTCTGTGAAAGTAGAGAGCATAGTGGTTTTAAAAAGAGTTATCCTTACAGAAAAATCTCAACAAAATGATATGTATATTCCGTTTGTCATTCAAATTATATGCTTCCTCATTAACTTATTCTGGCTTAACCTGTGTTAGCCAAGATATCTCCAAAAAGAAAAAAATGATGCATACATTTGTGGATAGCTATTTTTCCACAGCTAAATTGATTTCTTGGATGAAGTGTTTTACCTAAATATTTCCTTAGAACTGATGTCTTCTGTCACACTGAAAGAAAAGTTTGTTTGCTCTAAGGAGCAAAATGTCGAAATTTTTGAGACACATAGTTACTGGACTCTCCCTGTTATGGCTCCATTCCATCCAAAAGAGCATGGATGGTTAAATCAACATCGTGGATCTTCATGGGATACTGGAATACAGGAAATATGTCATGTTTGTTTGCCCAATGTGTTTTTTCGTTTCTTCTCTTTTTAGCTTTTGTTTGCTTGGCAAAATTTCTTTGAGATACAACCATCTATTTTATAATATGTAGCAATTGAAGTTATTCATTTAAGCCACATATAAGGATTACCTGCCTTTGTGCCAGGCACTATGTTAAGACACTGATCCTACTAGCAAAAAGTTTATTTCAAATGAGAGAAGCAAGCAAACAAATAATTAATTTAAACATTTTTATTCTCTATACAGAGACTTTATGCATATCAATTTGTGTCACAGAATTTGCTATTTGATTCTAACTTAAAAAGACATTTAGCTAATTTAGTGTTGACTTTCTTTAGAACAGTTATGAACCTGTAAGTTTTTCCTTCCTTTCTTCCTTTTTTCTTTATCTCTTCCTTTTTTTCTTTGTCTCTACCTCACTTCCTTTATTCTATTTATCACCTCCCACGCAACTGCTGATCTACCCATCTATTCATTAAATTCTAGAGAACAACTACTGTGTAATAGACATTATGATGAAAGAATACAAAGCATTAGTGCTCTTGAAGTTACAACTTAACAAATGAGTAATGGGAAAGATATTAAATCAAGGGAAACAAACAAACAAACAAACAACTATCATAAAACATAGCTTTTTATTCTAAGGGACTAGGCAACTACACTCTGGGCAGAGTTTATAGAATTTGTTTAAGGTATAAAATTAAGGTTATTGATTTAACAAGATTGGTCATTTAATTCTCCTGGACATATTTGCTATTTGTTGTTGTTGTTGTTGTTGTTAAATTTCAGTAATATCAGGAAGCAGCTGAGGTGGGAAACCATAAAGCAGACATACTAACAAGGCTAAGCTGGACTATAAGAAATTAAAAATTTACCAACTATGAAAGTATAGTTGTCTGCAACATTATAGTGTAAGGGAAACAACCTTATGAAATTAATAAGGATTATTAGGAGAATTTTTAAAAACTGGTTTATAATAATGATCTTGAATTGTCATGAACCCTGAAAAATACATATTATTTACTGGAAAACCCCATGTTTAAATTTGTCTCATCCATGATTTTTTTTTTTTAAATCACAATAATAAAAGATGCTTCAATGTATATAGACTATTTAGTGGATAGAATTATTTCTGGTGTCATGATTCATTTGGACTATTATGTTATTAGATTTTATTAAAGTTTCTGAAACGTTAAATAATTTGAGAATATTTAAAATTTGGATACATAATATTTCAGAGCCTTTTGTATACATCAAGTTTTCTGTCAGAGAGCTAAGAGCATATAATATTTCCCAATTCATTTGACCATAATACTCCCTTTTAGGGAGCATTTTGGGAAGTTTAGTGGTCCATGAATCCATCTCTTCTAATAAAAAAGAAAATAAACTTCTATCTCACTGAAGTTTAAGAAAATTGAACTATTCATTATTTTACATTTAAATATTTGACTAGTAAACAAATTAAGAACAGGCCAATTATTCAAAACTCTTGACTGAAAAATTTAGTATTGGAAACTACCATTCACTGAACGCTATGTCCCAAGACTGAGCTAAGAATCTCACATTGTCTATTTAATTTTTCAAAAACCCTATATATAGATGAGCTTATTCCCATTCTAGAAATGAGCACAGCATAACTCCCTCTAAAATATCTTGCTAAAAGATATATATCTTATTACTGGTAGAAACAAAATTTTAAACTCAGGTCTCTCTGGTGAAAAAATATTGCATTATATGACTTTCATTATTTGGAGAAGAATAAAACATTGTTTCAGAAGTGAATCTGAAAACAAATCATATATTCATTAACATATTACAAATAATTTTGAACTTAACGTTTATAAAAAGATTTGAGATTCCACTGGAAAGACCTGAACTTATAATAATAACTTTTAAAACCTTGTATTGTTGAGACATAATGAGAGCAGTATAAGGCCAAATATGTTTTAATTAAACAAATGGATTCTGGTTTTATCAACTCACACAATGAGAGTGTTTCACAATATCATAAAGTTTCTTTAAATCATGGAAAAAACCAAAAGGAAAATACTGCCAGTACTAGCTTCCTAGAGATATAGACTAATTTTCTGAAACCCAAAGTTAAACTAATTTTTCAGAACATTAAAGTCAACATTCTTGGTTTCAGTTAGCGTTCTTGGTAAACATTGCTAGGAATCTTTCTTTGGAGATGAATTTTACTTTATTTTCTAAAAAGTATAAACATCTTATAAAATTGAGAAAAAATTAATATGAATAGATATGATTACTGACTAATGTATAAATGGGTCAAAACTTTACTATACTAAGCAAATACTTTTGTAGTTTACTATTCTCCATGATGTTAACTAATGAAATTAGAGAAGTTTATTACATTTTCATCAAACTAAAAGATTTTTCATCTTAGGCAAGTAGGCAAATAATTTCTCAGTAGGTGTGGAGACATTTTCTAAAGATGGCTGCCATCAAATCTTCCTGTCCCTGTATGTGTAAGATCACTCTTCCTATCACTCTTTCCCCTCCTTTTAAATGAGGAATGATTTTTAAACACTTCAATCTACAGGCTATAGCAGAAGAAACACTGTTCCAGTTCTGAGCCTAACCTTTAGGAGAACTGGCATCTTCTTCTTTGGCAAGACTATTGAATACAGAAAAATCACAGAGAGAAAGAGAGAGAGAGAGAGAGAGAGAGAGAGAGAGAGAGAGAGAGGAACTCCTTCAGTAAAGGAATACTAAAGTGCCAGATATGTGAGTGAAGTCATCTTGAACACTTCAGCTTAGCTTAGTGGTAGGTGAAGCCAGGTGAATGAGTGATCTCAAGTCAATACCAGATGGGGCAGAAGAACCATCCAACTGAGCCCTGCACAAATTCTGGATCCATGGATTCATTTTAAAAAAACCCAAAAAACAGTGTTGTTGTTTAAAGCTACCAGGTTTTGGTTAGAATTAAAGTGTAATACAGTGTAAGGGCAGAGTTAAAACAATATAGAATGATTTAAACTCAACTATAGTCTTTAAATTTGTATGGCTGTTCAAGGTCCTCAAAAATTAAATATAGTTCATAAGAATTCAGAATTTTACAAAAGGTGCTACAGTTTTCCCCAAATTTGTTTTTTTTCTTTCCATTTCCAAAAATGAGAGGTTTAAATTTCAAAAAAATATTGGAAAAACATGAACATTATTAATCTAGATATTTCAAATCCAAATGCCTACAATGACTAGACAAGTAACATACTATGAGTTTGTCCAGATGTAAAAAAAAAAAAAAAAAAAGAAAGTGAAGCGTGAATTCTGATAAAATATTAGAAACACTTTGCAAAATGTTGACACTTTTTTCACCTTTAAAACAGTAAACTATGAAATAGGACTCTCCCAATTGGCTTTAATCTCTAGGACAAAAATATCTGTTTTTAGGCTTAGCAAGTTCATAAAGTATCATCTTTAGTATGAACATACTTTGCTCATCATTTATGCTCCATATTAGGCTAAAAAATTTTCAAAGAGTCCTAAAGAAAGACATTTAATCTAAATTAATTATGACAAATTTGCTTAATCAACTAAATGTGTAAGCTGTGAGCTCTTTGAAGTTTGATGTATTTAGAAGATGATGAGTATATTTGAGAGGAACAATTTTTAGAAACCAAAAATACTAAGTAACTGTGCTACTTTGAACCAATTGCCATAGTATTCCTGAATAATTGTCAGTTTTCCCAGCAGACAATTTTATTTAGTATGGATGATTTGTAATAGCTGGAAGGCCAACTTGCAATGTGACTTGCATTTCTGCATCACCAGGTCATGACCCAAATCACCAAGGAAAAATGTCCTCTATTTTTCTAAACTTCCCTGGACATACAGACTTCTGAGTTCATGGAAATATTTTCTAAAGCATGATGGTATAAGTGGCCCAATCATAGCTCTCATTTACTCATTTGGTCATGAAGGTGATATGCAGAAGCTATTGGAAATTCTAGGACACTAGACTTAAACATATTGGAAGATATTAGTTAGCCTGGCACTTTTATTTGTTTAAGTAAAAATTGGTGAACATTATTTTGCTTAACACTAATTAATATTAAATAGGAGTAGGTTTAAAATAGCACCTTTTATTCTCAAGGTATTGCAGAAGAGGTTTACAAAGTAATGAGTTAAAATAATGGGAGCAGCACGACTATGCTGGCAAATGGATCAGCCATTATGTGCCCAACAATAGCTCGCACACGTATAAGTAATTAATGTCCTTCAGATGTACTTTATCATACTTACTTTTCACAGTGTTAAATTATTACCCTAATTTTTATTCCAAAGACTTCCCTATTTATCTGGTATTGAATTATTTTATTGAGCATATTACCATTTATTTTAAAAAATCACTATCATTTCAATTATTCTTGAAGGAGCTTTCTAGTTCATTGCCCTGCATATATATAATCTCATGGGCCACTTCCTGGGTATTAGTTAAAAAATTAAAAATAAGAATGGTATAGAAATTAAAAACCCAACTAGAATGAAATCTGTTAGTTACTTTGTTTCTCTACACATTGCTACAAAGGTAAAGTAAATAGGTCCTTCCTTCTTTTCCAATTTAAAGTAAATGTTGTGTGTGTGTGTGTGTGTGTGTGTGTGTGTGTGTGTGAAATACATTTGTGATAATTTTTATTATTCTCTTAGTAAGCAATAAGAATCAAATCTCTATTTTATTATGTTAAATACTAGACATTATTTTATAAAATATGCGTAAATTGAATAATTTGCTTTTTTTTTTAATGACTCAGACTAGTTGGAAGATGTCACCAAATGTTAATGATTCTTGTTTCAAAATAAATGTAGTAATTTTAAGGGACCAATGAATAGGCAATGTTTCACAAAGGTGGTCCTTTAATGCACAAAGTTGAAAACAAACTCCAATACACAAAACAATAAATGCTATGGCAATGAATAATTATCAGTCTTACAAAACCTAATCTTTTATGGTTTATCTTAATAGCAGTTAAATATGTTTTTTGAATTTCTTTATCTGTAACAATATTTAGATTTTTTTCTCTTTTCAGGCTTCTGTTGGTGATATTTTCCAAATCAAGTGAAGGAAGAGAAAACTCAGTCATTATAAAACATAAAGCAATCTGTAAAATTATAAAGCTTTTCCCTTCTTCTCCCCCACTTTCCTTCCCACATCAAATGTAGACCATATGCCAAGGCTACTCCTTAACTATAACTGACTGTTGGTACTGTAGTAATCAGTCTCTGTCAGAGCAATTACTTAAAATCATCCGTCCTGGTTGTTTTTCACAATCCACAGCACACTGAGCAGAACAATGCAGCTGACAATCCGAATGGCGCAGATGGAATTATCATACCTCACACCCCGCATGACTGACAGTTACCTGCAGGAAGGGGGAAGGACCCTATCATCTGGAGGGGCAGTTTTCTTGCTGCCAGAGAGGGGGAGAGAAAGCCCTTGCTGCACTTTTGTCATCTAGGGAATCAGCAGAGACTTCCTCTTGGCGTGTACAAAACAAACAATGACATTATTCCTCTGAATAGGCAGCCGGGTGGGCATTCTCCATGTAGAGGCACCGGTTTCAAGATATTAAACAGGTTAATCTATAGGTGTTCCAGCCTTTGCAGGACCCTCATTAACAAGCCATATGGATTGAAATTCATTAGCCTTTCTTGCCTGTAGCCAGATCAATACTTCTAGGAAGTGTCCCAAAGTACCTTGTTTAAAAAATGTTTCTTACACTTCCTAACCAATAGTTGTTGGGGTGTATGTGATGTGGGTTGTGTGTGGGGTGTGTGTGTGTGTGTGTGCCCATGACTAAAACATCCACCTGTGCTGGTAGTTGGTGAGGCCTTGTGTGGTGCCTGTTGTCACCTTTTCTTGGCGCCTGGCAGGGCCCATGTGACCTCGCTGGCACCCTATCTCTATTATGAGCCCCACTGACAAGTCACAAGTGCGGGAGTGGCTTTTGGGTGCTTGTTTGAGAGAGGATTTGATCGCTAAGAAGTCTGTTCTTGGAGGCTTACTCTTTCTTGTGATCCGAAGCTGTACAGCATGTTTCTCAATGGGAAATTGTCTTACTTAATTGGTTTTTGGGGCCCACCAGCAGTGCTCTTGGCATCGACTACCACCAGTTTTCCTGTTCCTCTA
>NW_007210620.1:0-86878 GCF_000164805.1 Carlito syrichta | reverse complement strand
GAGAGGAGAGGAGAGAGAGAGAGAGAGAAATTATGAGGCAAGGGCTTAGGAGGTTAATAGCTTGAGGTAGTTGCATCAGTTGGTACAACCATCGTTACATATGGAGGTGCAAGTTTTGGACAGTAGTCTATTTAACTAAGCAAATAGTATTCTTCCTTGTTCTGCCTTTTATTAATAAACAAACAAATAAAAAGATAAGGAAAAGTCTTTGGGGAAGGCAGGGTTTTACTTGGGTGGAAAACAGAATCAAACAAAGCAGCATTTTTTCCTGAACTGCTGATGTTCCCAAAAAGACCTGCCTCTCTTCAAGAGGTGCCGGCTTCAATCAGGCTGCCTGGAACCTGTGGAGTCAAGCCGCTCTGGTGAGAGCATCTGCCTTAATGAAAGTCACCGCAGGCTTTAGGCACCTCCATAATCCTAAAAGCTAGAAATATATTCATATTCATTCTCAGTGAATTCAGTTCAAAATAATTAGAGAAAGTGAGGTGGAGGATAACTTCTGGGTTTCTATCTTTTGCTCTTGAACTATCTATAACAAATAAAGCATAGGGTCATGTAAGCTTAATAGGGGCGAGTTTATAACATATAGACATTTTGAAATATAACACCTCTACACGTATATATTCTTTTTATACATTTCTTTGACTGGTAAGATTCAAAATACTAACTGGGAAATAATTTATTTTAGTAGGGGATAAAAGCAAATTAGAAGAGCAAATTTTTATGGCATGCTGATGATTAAACTTACACTAATCATAAACATCAATGGGCCACCAACAAGGCTTGTTTATTCATTTTCAACCAATTGTGTGACTCTATGACTACTCTTCTGATAGACTTCTTAAAGGTATTTCCTCACTGAGAGTTGGGATATTAAAGTTACAGGTTACTCTTGAGTGGTCAAATTTATTACATTGCTATTTGGAAAATTGCCCAATATAGAGGTTGCTAAAGAGGGACCACCAAACATAGGTCTGATGGTTACATGTGTTTCATGAGTATCGGGGGACTTTAATATAAAGAAAGTACAGTTATGTTAATTCCACATTCAGTTAAATTTGGGCAGTGTGGTCTGTGCAGTGCTTCATAACTAAAACCCCCAGAATTGCTGAGACATCCGTTCAAAAAAGGTAGGATTATTCTCTATCTTCAGTTTTAAGTAAAGGGTGTGACAGGAAGTGCTCCCCACATTGACTAGAAGTCAGTGACCTTTTGCGAACTGAAGGAAGGGCAGGGACATAATCTCAGTTTATGATTTACACTTATGCTATCCAGTATAGTAGCTACTAACTACATGTGGCTACCGAGCACCTAAAACGTGCTGGTCCAAATTGAGATGTGCTGTAAGTATAAAACATACACACCAGATTTTGAAAACTTAGAAAAAAGGAATGCAAAATATATCACAAATAATTTTTGGTATTGGTTAATGTTGAAGTGATAGTATTTCTGATACATCAGGTAAAGTATAATATAAAATTAATTTGACCTGTTTCTTTTTACATTTTTTTGTTAGTGTGGCTACTAGATATTTAAAATTATGCATGTGACTCACATTGTACTTCTACTGGACATTGTGCGCCTACACAATCCATGCCCTATGCGTGTCATTTAACATATATATTTTCTCCTTAGATCTTTATAGTAACATGATAAGGGAGTTATGATATTCTCTATTTATTATTAGGAGACAAAGCTCAGAAACTTCAGGGTGTTTGCTTAAGACATGTAACTATTAGGTAGAAAAGCTTTATTTAGAGCAGATTGTTCTCATTCCAAAAGCCCTTCTTCTAGAAAGTCTTTCTTCTTTCCATGTTCTGTTACTGAATATTATGTCATGTCCTATGACTTGAAATAAGAATAAAGGTTTTGATTTTTGGCCGGGCTCGGTGGCTCAGCCTGTAATCCCGCGCTTTGGGAGGCAGAGGTGAGTGAATTGCCTGAGCTTGCGGGTTCGAGACCCGCCGCAACTTGGCGAGACCTCATCTCTACAATAAATAATAATAATAATGATAAATTAGCCGGGCGTGGTAGCACGTGCTTGTACTTCCAGCTACTTAGAAGGCTGAGGTGGAAGGATCGCGGAGCCCAGTAGGTCGAGGCTGCAGTGGCCGGGAGCGGCCACTGCACTCCAGTCTGGGCGACTGAGTGAACTCCAACTCAAAAAAAAAAAAAAAAAAAAAGGTTTTGATTTTTAATGCCTATGTTGTCTACATTTGCCTTATCCAGTGTTTACCAATAGGTATGCTATCTTAATTTAAGGTGGGAAAATTCTACTTAAGATGAGATTGCCCCAAAATCTTTGCAGGATCTCCAGTCTCCCTGACCAGAATCCATTAAGTGTTCTTCCTGAACTCTCTGACTCTGATCATAGACCAAGGGGGTGGGGGTCTTCATATTATGGCCCAAGAACCACATTCTGTGTCTCTAAAGTTTTCTTAGAACATAACTATGCCCATTTGTTGACATAGGCGTCTGCTTTTGCACTAGAAGGACAGGGCTGAGTAGTTGAGGCAAAAACTGTATGGGCTGTGAAGCTGAAAATATTTACTATCTGCCTCTTTAAAAAGAAAAAAGGGATCTAGGTCTATCTGGATCCATCTATGCATATGTACACATGCACATGTACATACATATATGAATGCGTAGATGGAATATATATATATATATATATATATATATATATATATATACATATATATAAAATTCTGCCTTTCCATCAGCATCCTTTCTTCAGGATTTGCATTTTAGACTTGTTTCTCTGTTCTGATTTTTGTATTTTATATATCTGGGTGTGCCATTCCCATTTCCTTATACCATATACTTATAAAATTGCGTTTGCTACTTCTAGGTCTTTCTGTAGTGGTATTGTGGTCAGAAAACCTGAATTCTAGACTGGGCACTGCCACCTACCACTTGGGTGTCTTTTTGCAGTTCTTATTTATCCTCTCTGATGTTCTCTTCGCCTATTTGTTGTGGAAAGAATCTTTACCTCTCAATCACTGGCATAATGATAAAGCAGCCTAATGACACAAGAGCACCTAAAATAATACCTAGGATATAACAGGTTTCTATTCTTTTCCTAAATTGAGTCTAAAACCGAAACTGTTGGATTCTTTTTTTGGACTCATGAATGAGCACAACTTCATAGGTGTTTTTCGTCTGTTTCCCTTGTTAGTTTTAGTATTACTTCCGGAGTTACTTCTGTAGCCTTCAAGATTGTTATAATAAGAATATTTGTCTCACTAGAAGCATTTTTTCCCTATCAGACCAGTGGCCACTAATGCCAGTGATCTAATGAGAAGGGTCACTGACATAGACTGCTCAGGCAAAGAAGAGGGCATTAAATTCAATTTGTAGTTGACCAGATGCTTAGAAATCAAAGAGGTGCCTTGTTGTCTTATTGCTTAAAGCAAGTAAATAACCTTGCAAAGAAGTTCAGAATTAATTGGAGTTGAAATAATTATAGACGATGATAAGCCTGCCACCAGAGAAATGCAATAGTCAAGCTGTGTGGTAACAAATGCATTGATTAACATATGTCAGGACAGCACAGAACATACCCGAGAAACACAGAATTATGAAGGTGAAAAAAATTACCGGCTTCAATAACAGTTTTTAGTTATAGCTCAAGTCTCTATTTCTGAGATCGGAGAAACTTCATTCTTTAAAAAAAAAAATCTGTTTTAGTGAGAGTGGATATAGGCTTGAAAGGCCAGTGTGCCACATGACTAGCTGAGCCACTAGAATACTCAAATGTATATTCACATTCAGAAAGATATACTTTGATTTTGTGATCAGTTGATTAGTGGGCCATCCTTAGCTCCTGCAGTTGACGAAGGTTCATAAGGGTCATCTTCCTGCAAATGAGTTCCTCTCTGCCACTCAAGGCATAAAGTGACCTATTAAAGTTGAAATACCTTGAGCTTTAGAACTTCAAGGAAATTTCTTCACCTAAAATGTGCCTGGTGAGTGTGAAACAACTGACATGTGACCCATCTGTAGCCCACAACTGAAAAGGAATCCTAGAATAATGCATATTTGTATAATGCTGGGGTTTTTTAAGCCCTTTCACCTATGTTAACTCCTATGTGAAATGACTAGGTCAATGAACTTATGGAGAGAAAACAAGATCTCTCTTTGTAGATCTAAACCTCCTCCCACCCTCCTGAGTTTTTCCACAAAATTTAGGACATGACTCAGTTTCTTAACACATTGGGGGAAAATTTCTTCAAAGAAAGGAGTGATGTGTGAAATTAAGAAACAGAAGGAGCCATAAGGAAGACAATATGGTAACACACAGTTAAGTTTCCAAGACTTGAGAATATATCTCTTGCAAAATATCCCTGTATGCTAAAGTGCATTCTGTTTATTCTAGCTCAGTAGCTCAGCTGGTCATGTAATATGTTAGCAAATGGCAGACTGAAAATGTAGAGCAAGGTTGGACTATCAGGGCTTTCATCAAAAGGAAATTCTGGGCTTGGTGTTAGTTTGTACAGTCTAGAGGGCATCAGAGAATGACTAAAAAATGCACGATGGAAAGAAAGGGAAATGAAAAGTCCTTCATACTTAAGTAATGATTAGCATCCAAAACTCTTCTCAGAATCTTCCATATTCGTAAAACATAAATAAATCTGCTGAGAACTTTAGCTTAATCGGGGCTTTTATTATCGTAGCCAGTGTGGGCTCACCTTCGAAGAGAATTGTCACAGTGATTGAACACTCATTTGGTTTCAGACTCTGTTAGCTGAAAGGAGGATACCGTTCAACACACAATGCATTCAGGTGAAAGAATGCCACTTGGCCTGAGCAGTTTCTAAAGAACTGAGCAAGCCGCATAATTTTATAACAAGTGAGCTCTTGCTAGAGAAGTGATAAGCAGCATTTTATGTTTTGCACAAAGCCTTATAAGCATTTAATGGAATGTGCCCTCATCACTCTCCTGCTGTTTTTACCTTCTTTTATAGATAAGGAAACTGAGGCTCAGTGACTTGGAGAGACTTTCCAGGGTCAGTAATAACTCAGCAGCAAAGTTTCATAATATCACACAATCACAGCAACAGAAGGATTTTAAAAATAGTCTTCCAATACATTTGCAGAGTGAATTATACCTACAAGTCTTCTTTTTGGCTTGAAATATAGATACATCTCTCTACCTCTTTTATGATGATCTCGTTACACTTTTAAGGTAACAGACGTTTTAGTGAAGAGATATTTCAAATCACACAGAAAAAGTCTATTAAACTAAAGCCTATAAAAACTAGCAGTGCATATTGCATATTTAATTTTCTCATGTCCATAATTATCTTGATTTTTTTTAACATTTAGGTACATTGGCCAGAGTTTCAGGGTTATCTTTTAAAGATTGTATCTAACTACCAAATCCTCTGCATTAGAAAAAGACAGTTGATTACTAATTTTCTCCTCAAGATTTCCAAAGATAAATGTTCTGTATTCTTTCCAAGAAATATCTCTCAATTGGTTGTGTTTTAAGACCATGAGCCATTTAAAAAAATTTCCCAAGGACATCTGAAAACTCATAATCACCATCCAAGATCCAAGCACTATGGATGATCTGCTAACCAAATAATTTTCTGTTTATCCAAAAAGCAAAACAAGCAGACAAACAAAAACCCTAATTTGTACAAGCCTAGGATTCATTCCTGCAACTCTATACTCATGATCCTTGTTCTGATAGCCACTGAATTACAAATAAATTTGTATTAGATATCTGAGTTCTTAAATTATGAATATCAAGTCTCTTATATTCTTAATTTTTTTGTTGTTGAATATGGGCTACAGGTTTGCAAGAAGTTAGCAGAGAGCTCTACTTAAAAAAGAACACAAGATTTAAAACCAAACTCAGTTGACTAGATTGGGTAAGGTTTTCTTTTGTTTATTTGTTCGGTTTTTGTTTTTGTTTTTTTCTTTTCTTTCTTGTCGTTGTTTTCTAAGTTACAGTTGACAAAGAGAAAAGAATTTCCAGAGAGGAAGAGTATGAATTATTGGATCCTTACTGGAAGGAAAATCTCAGAATTGACTTTCTGGAATATTTCAATAGCCTCATGATTAGTTTCTTATTTTTTATCTATAATATTAGTGAGTCTAAATCATCTTTTAAAACCAGTGATTTCTTACTCTCCTTCACACTTTACTCTCACTTGTCCTTCCTCTCAAAACATCTACTAGTTCTGGGATGCTTGCAGGCATTCAAATTCTCTAGTGGTTTACTACTTAAGATCCTTCACTCTCTGGTTTATTTTTAGATGAACCATTTTTGTGACAGCACAACTGATCTAGTAATTGCTCCCAGAGTTATCAAAAGTTTCTTAACTATTTTCTCTTCTATCTTTCTTTTTTTTTTTTTTGGTCTAAAATACTTTTCGACTTTTTTGCTGTCTTCTTTTTCTCTTCAAAGTTCTACTAAGTCCCACTTTTTCTGTGAAAGGATTGTCCACAGAATACTATCCTTCAATAATTGCTTTCTTCATGGCAGTTTTGTAATTTTGTTTGCCTATAGCATTCACTTAGCACATAATACATGCTATTCGATGTTATCATATATCTTAATATTTATATATTCAGATTCTGTGTACATTACAAGTCTTGTATTCCTGGGATTCTGCAGTTGATAATGTCAACTGGCATCATGGCGTTAATAGCTAACACTGAATGCTATGTGCCATGCAAACCAAGTGGTCTAAGCACCTTACAAGCATTAACTCATCTAATTTTCATAGTAACCCTAAGACGTGAATACTATTATTATCTCTATTTTATTTAATTTTTTTTTATTTTAAAGATGTGGAGTACAATTCAGGGTTAGGTATACAAATATTTATTATGCAGGTACTCTTGTTGATTAGGTATGCCTCCCTCCCCTGACAGTCTCCCACTACTGTCAGTCCCACCCCCTGACTCCCCTTGCAGATTCCCACTACTGCCAATCCTTTTCTTATAGATTACAATAATTGTTCAAGGTCCACTTATGAGTGAGAACATATGATTCTCAGTTCTTTGTTTCTGTTATACATCACTCAGTATTATAGATTCTAAGTCCATTCAAGTTGCTGCAAAGTCCAAAATTTTGTCCTTTATGGCTGTGTAATATTCCGTCATGTATAAGTGCCACTTTTTTTTATCCAGTCCACTTTCAATGGGCAGCACAGTTGGTTCCATGTTTTTGCTATTGTGAATAATGCTGCAGTAAATATGTGAGTGCAGGTATCTTTTTCGTAGTGATTTGAGTTCCCCTGGTATAGTCCCAGTAGGAGGATTGTGGGGTTATTACCTTTATTTTAAAGATGACAAAACTGAGGCACAGAGCATGTAAGTGACTTGCCTTGTGTCACTCAGTTGATAAATGGTAGAGTTGGGATTTGAACCTAAGTGGATTGACTCCAGATTCTCATCCACTTAAGTAATAGGCATTACTAATTATTATTGAAAAAAGTGTGAAATTTTATAATTATGAGCCAAAAATCTCTCACAGCATAAGAAGAGCAATTCTAAAATATTTTTCATTTTAAGGACACTTTAGAGCCTAAAGTTTTGAGGATTTAATTTTCTTAGATGGATAAAGATGCAACTATTTGTGCAATATTGTATTAGGACTTGAATCAATATTCAGGTAATTCAGGTCCTCAAACCCTATTATTTAGCTGCTTACTTCCTCTTAAAAGTGCACTCTTCCTTCATTTTTCTTTGTGTTCAGGCCACTGCTGCTTGAGGAAAAATATAAGGTACCTAGTTTTTTTTTTTTTAAGTCCTTAAATGATTGATTTAATATTAAGTGTCTTCAATACGTCTCTTTTTCAAAATGATAAAGATGTCCTCATACAAATATAGTAGTTGAAAGATGAGAAATAAGCAAGATTTTATTTTTTATTTGCTTTAGTTTTTCAAGGAACTTGTATATGTAATGTGTTGTGTCAAACTGGTCCTAACATAGTTATGTAAATCTATTGGTAAAATGAAAGTTGTCACTCGTGAGGCATTTTATTGAAGCGAGGATTCAAAAACTATTTGACATTTTCTATAAATTGTATATCTTGGGATTCCTTATCATGTGAGCTAATATATGATATTTATTAATGATTAATATTTTTATTTTTATTAGGGATTTAACAATCAATATTTCCACTAAAACTTAATCATGTAAATTGGTAGATACCACAGTTTGAGAAGCCTTAAAACATTTATACCTTGTGACCATTAATTCCATTTTTAGAATTCTAAATCTATCATTAGGAAATAATAATAAATTTTTTAAAAATTGGATACAATAGTGTTTACCGTAACATTACTTATGCAGTGAAAAATAAAATATCTTCAAATATCCTGAATTATAGGAAGGAAATCACAGTACAGTTTCACAATAGAATATTTATGTACTAATTAAAAATGAAGAGTGCTTTAATGACATAAAAGTGTTTTTAATAATCAACACTGCTGTGCAAAATGCAGCACACAAAATTATATATACACTGTGATTACAAATATTAAAAGAAGAATAGATAAGAAAGAAATCAGAAGAAGATGAACTGACATATAGATAGTAAAAGAAGAAAGCTTTGGAAGAAAGACAAGAAGAAATTGTGAAACAATGTTTATAAGGGTATATCTGCATAGTGTAATTATGGGTGAACTATTATTTTCTTCTTCATATATTTATTTATTTTTAAAAAAGCTTTATATGTTGATTTATTACTTTTCTTATCAGAATTAAAAACTTTAGTCAAAAAAAGTTAATGGCACTGTGAAATGATGGGAAAAAAAGTTATTGGCAATTTCAATAAAAATGTGTAGGGTTCAGGAAGAGAAGATAGCAAAATGTGAGTTCTGACATTTTACTATTTGAAATGATTATTTTATTAACGGTCACACATCTTCAGAGATATAGCAAAGAAAACCCTGGAAGGCTTAACTATTAAATGGATAATACTAGACTATACATTAGCCTATGGATCTTTTGAATGTCTGGCTTATGGTACCATTTGTTAATATAGAATTCTAAGCCGGGCTCGGTGGCTCAGCCTATAATCCCGTGCCTTTGTGAGGCTGAGGTTAGTGGATTGCCTGAGCCTGAGGGTTTGAGACCCGCTTGGGTAACTTGGCGAGACCTCATCTCTACAATAAATCAAAAAATTAGTTGGGCGTGGTAGTGCGTGCCTGTAGTTCCAGCGACTTGGAAGGCTGACGCGGAAGGATCGCCAGAGCCCAGCAGGTCGAGGCTGTGGTGGCCGGGAGCGACCACTGCACTCCAGTCTGGGTGACAGAGTGAGACTCCAACTCAAAAAAAAAAAAAAAAAAGAATTCTAATGTATGTTTGTTAACAACTAGGGATTGTCTTAGTCTGTTCTGTGTTGCTATAACAGAATACACCAGGCTAGGTAATTTATAAAGAAAAAAGGTTCATTCACTCACAATTCTGATGGCTGGAAAGTTCAAGTGTGGGCAACTGTTGAGGGTCTTAGGCTGCTTCTACTCATGGTCGAGACCATCTGGTGAGAGAGAAAGCAAAAGGGTTGGTAGGAAGGTGCCTGGCTCTTTTTAACAACTGGATGTCTTATGAATTAATAGAGTGAGAATTTGTTCACTCCTGAGGAAAGACATTAATACATTCATGGGGGATTCACCCTCATAACTTAAACACCTCCCATTAGATTCCATTTCTAATACTGGGGATCAAATTTTACTATGAGCTTTTAAGGGAACAAACATCAAAACCATAACAGGGATTATGTAAAATTTCTCAGTAAAAATGGCTATTATTAAAAAAAATCAAAGAACAATAGATGCTGGAAGCCTTATTCTCTCTTGGTGGAAGTGTAAATTAGTACAACCTCTATGGAAAATGGTATGGGGATTCTCAAAGAACTAAAGGTAGTGGATTTACCATTTGATCAAACAATCCCACTGTTAGGTATCTAACCTAGGAAACAGAGGTCATTACATTAAAAAGATACCTGCACTCACATTGCAGCACAGTTCACAGTTACAAAGTTGTGGAATCAACCTAAATGTCCATCAATCAATCAGTAAATAATGAAAATGTGCTATATATACACCATGGAATACTACACGGCTATAAAAAGGAATGAAATCATGCCCTTTGCAGCAACATGGAAAGGTTGGAGATCATCATCCTAAGTAAACTGACTCAGAAACAGAAAGTCAAACACCGCATACTCTCATTCATATGTGGGAGCTAAATGATCACAAGGATGAAAATAATAGACACTGGAGACTCTGATAAAGGGGGAAGGGGAAGAAGTGCCAGGGTTTAGAAACTACCTACGGGCACAATATTCACCATCTGGGGAATGGGCTACTTGAGACCCAATCCTCACCACTACACAATATGTCCATGTAACAAATACACGTGTGTACTCCCTGAATCTAAAATAAAACATTTAAAAAATGTATAGAGAGACATCCCTTTGTGCAGTTGTTTTGTGAACAAGCATCATCAGATTCTTTCTGAAGATTAATTATGAAGCAGGGACATACATATATAACTACTTATAAAAACATACTAAGACATTTGCATTACTTGCTTTGAGCCTCTATTTTTAGATAAAATATTATATCCAAAAATATTTTCAAATGGCTGTGGATACCAATACACTTTTGTGTCAATAACTCTGTTCAGAACAGTTTATTCAAAAACATTTTTTGAACCAAGACTTATTTTGTCATCTCCAAAAGTCTAGAAGAGAATAGAACTGATAAGATAACAGCTTTGATTATGTCCTCTGAGTATTTAAGTAAAAAACAAAACCGACTCACAAATATGTTTTACATGTGATGGCTCCACTACTAAATAATTTTTATATGAGGGAAATCTATTTGTAAATCATGCCATCATTTTTCTGTTCCTAGTATGTTACAATAATGCTTTTAGTTCCGCAGAAAAACAATGAAATAGGTTTTTACATGAGACTTTAAAACTCCCCCTTAATCACTTCTTTGTATGGAAACATATAGAAATGCAAATTAAAAAATGTATGGACAAGATGTTCTTTCCAGTATTGTCTATGCAATTAAAAAGGAAACTCATTCTGGTTAACAGAATTGGTAGAAGTAAAGTACATAAAGACTTTAAATAATCATTAAAAGTATTTATGGAGTTTTTTGAAATGGAAGGAATGATTTTAACAAGTAGAAATGTAAAGCCACGAACCACCATACAAAATTATTGGTTATGATTAATTAATAAGTGAATTCTCAGGTCTCTCAATCTCTAATTATTACTTGATAGAAGAGCAGTGTTAATTTTGTTTATCTTTTTAAAATTTTTTAATTTAAAGACGTGGGGTACAATTCAGGGTTAGGTATAAAAATGGTAATTGTACAGGTACCGTTTGGGCCTCGTTTTGAAATTAAATAAACAGTATTACAGTTTCATAAAAAGAATTGCTGCAGATCAAATCGAGGCTAATTTAAAAATTTTTATATAGACTCATATCATATAGAAAGTAGAGGGTATTTTGCAATTGTCTAAATAACTCATTTTACAGATGAGGAAATAGTTTCAGTTAATTAGAGGAAAAGATAAGCAGATATTCTCTAGTTTACTACTCAGGGCTCAGTCTCTGAGATAAAGTCAAACTCTTCTCCAGAGGACTCTGTATAACATTTATTAAGCTGAGAAGTTATTTCTTTGAATTCACTATTTTCCCAAGCCTGCTTTTAAAACAACATAAAACTGAGCCCTAAATAGCATGTAAAGTAAAATTACAAATATAGCATTTGATTATTTTGATTTATTTTTGATTATCCTTTTTCCTTTTGTCTTAATTAGGCAAAGGCAGAATAAACTTCTTCTATGCAATTAAGAGTAGTTACACACAAAGAAAATGGTCTTATTTTAATTCTTATTTGAACTGACTCATAGTTCAGTGTGTTACATGAAAATTAGAACAAGCTTAATATATAAAAGGCTAATGAGTTTTTGTAAAAATATCTCCACCAAATGAGGTGCTGGGAAATTTTATATATTGAATTAGGAGCAAAGTTTGAAAAAAGATCAGAGTATTTTGAATTCAATAAACTTTGAGCTATCATCTTAAAGATTTACTTAAAAATCAATGGCAGAATTGTGTGGAGCTTTTCTTAGAAGGAATTAAGAACATAGTAGAAGGACTATGACAATTGCACTTTTCCAGGAACTAAAAAAAAAAATCAGGTCATGCTTAATGAAATCAGGTAGCAACCTTAGTCAGCTGGAATGTTCTGGCCCCCTTTTCTCATTTAGTTTTTGTGGGAATCAGTTTGTGAGATTTCTCTGAATGTTTGTCTTATATACTTCTGTTTTCTATTCTAAAATATATTATGAGCAGAAGAAGTGCATACAATGGAAAAGAAAAATAACATATTTAAGCACCTATTCTATGGGCAAACATCATGCTGGGAGTATGTATTTATTTATGATTTATTTAATATCAGTAAAGGAGAAGTTGCTATTACAACAGTTATAACCTATTACAACCATACACAAAGTCAATGTAATAGAATAATTCAACATTGACTGTCAGAGCAATAATTAATATATCCTTATTCTGTGCCTCCCAGTCACATATGGATCCCTCTTTGAAAGCCTACATCTATTTCTAGACATATGGAATATATATTTGCCTTGAGAGCTTGGAATGGAGAGGAAAGAAAAGAACTAGCATTTAATAAACAAATCATTTTTATTTATTCAATGGAAATCTATTGAGCACTTACTATGTGCTAGATAGCATTGTATGTACTAGAGATAGAGTAGTGAATGAGGCAAAGTTGTTCACTTGGAGCTTATAATTTGCTCAGGTGAGACAGATATTAAAAAGTTGATTCAATAAACACATATTAGGTAGCAATAAATGTCAACAAAGACTTGAATACACATGATTGATACAGAGTGACTGTCTGTCTAGATTAAATGACTAGGGATGGCTTTCCTGTGGAGATGACAATGTACAACATTTTATTTTATCTTTGCCCTGGAGTTAATGACAGCCTTCTTATTTTATAAAGCTAAGACAGTTAAGTCCAAGTCAAACATCACATAGTTATTGTATTTTCATTTTCAAATTCATGATGGACTGTCAATATTTTTTTTTTACACTGATGAATACTGGGGATTTCTTTTTTTTCTCTTTTCAAGATTGTGAGTTTGTTTTTTTTTTAAACTATAGTTTGCAGGGAGCAAGGTGGGCCTTCTTCTATAAATACAAGAAAATGTCAGGACAATGTGTTGGTTTTTATCTTTTCAACTAACAAAATAATTAATGGAGGAAATGATGCTTATCACTACACTTAAACTTTTTGCAGATATCTTCCCTGTGGTAAACACTTAAAGATCTATTTTCTGGCTGGCTGATTTGTTTGTTTGTTTTGAAAATCTTTGCCTCTCTGGAAAGCATGTTTGTCCTAGAATGGAATATTTTTGCCAAAGTCCCACACTGAAGACTGCTCCTCAGGATGGCCTCGTACAGAATGTGTGAATTTCCATCTTCAGCTAAAATGTGAACTTGAACAATAGACAGTTGGCTTCCCTCCAATCCTAAATAAAGCTGTGTAAGAGCGATGTAAAATTCTTTCTGTATCCATGGGGAAGGCGGGCCTGAAAGCTTGTTATTCTTCTGATGCTGTTTAGAGACTGGCCTGAGAAATTCACCCCTTTTCACTTGTTCTAGAGAACGGTGGGCCTCCTCTTTTCCCAAGGTGACTCCTACTTGCACTGTACTTGTGGGGCCCAAATAACAATGAACTGTACCTTTTCCCTGTGGACTCACTGTAGTCTCTGTATTCCTAAGCCTTTAATTTCTGTTAGGAATGCCTACCCACTTGATTCTTTCCTAAAGTAAGCTTAGTATAGTTGTATGAAAATTCCAGACTACTTTGTGATTGGCCTTTTGGTTTTCTACTTCTTTCTCCTTCCACCAAATACTGTCACATTCCAAACTTTAGGACTTTACCCACTGCTTTGCTCTGTCAAAGCAAGCACAAGCTCATGGTGTGCTTTCTTTTCATTCATGTAGCAATCATTTAATGTAGAATTTCCATTACTGTGTGTAGGGTGGGGATTATTCAAAGTGAACTAGACTAGGATTTTACTATGGAGGACCTTATGATTCCTAACTTTCTCCTAATTTTCCATCCTGTATCTTCAGCTCATCTTGATGTCTGTGTAATCTTCTCCCGTTACTAACCATTCTCTTTACCCACTCCCTAAACCTTATCTTCCCCTGCAGTTTTTCTGGTTTCTGTCAATGGTGCCATCAACCCTTCACTCATCCTTTCCCATTGCCAAGTCTCTAAATCTTGGCCATTGTCTTTTCATAGAATCTGAGTCATGGGCCTTATCAGTTCATCAACATGACTACAACAACACTTTCTTAATTTTCTCCCTGTCTCTGAGTATCTTCTTTTCCATTCATCCTAGACACACACTACTGACATCGTCAATTCTCCAAGGCACCTTGTAATCTAACACAAGACTACTCAGAAACCTCGGTGATCACTCATTAGTTTGGCTTTCAAGTTCTCCCATATTGAGACTACCTAACTTTTAAAGTTTCTTTCCCAGCTACTGTGGTACTGATGTTCCATGCTAGCCAGATTGGTTTTATGTGCATTTTCAATTTTACTTTACTCCTCATAATATTGTCCTCCCGCCCTCATGCACAAATTATTTGCCCTTTCACTCCTGTGCACATAACATAATCCCCTCTTATAAATTTTGGCTTAAGTCTGACTTGTTCTCCAAAAGGTTCATAAATGTACCAGCTATCAGTGATTCTTCTCTCTTTCGGACTCCTGTAGCACTAACCCTACCTTACTTTGGATTGCTATATTATAGTTGACTGTCTCTCCCACTACTTTCTTCCTTACTTGTTTTTTTCAGTTACTCTGGTGTCTTGGCTCTTTCTGGAATATGCTGAGCAAATTACTTACTGAAGGAGGGAGGGTTTTGGTACTCCCAGTTTCCTCTGCCTGAAACACATCTCCTTGAGATAAGTGTCTGTGCTTCCTTTCATGCTTCCTTTAGGTTTCTATCCAAATTACATCGCTGGCCATCTTAACTAAGCAACTTCCATCAATATCTCTCCTTTCATATTGCTCTCTTTTTCTTCATGGCACTTTTAGTGTTTGACATCATATTATTATTAATTTGTGTATATATTAACTTCTGCAGTAGGATAGGGGTTCCATGTTGGCAAGAATTTTACCTACGATATGTATTATTACTCTGTCCCCTGGGTTTAAACAATGTCGAGTGCACAGTGATGTTTAATAAATATTTATTAAATGAGTGAAAAACTCTTTTCATCTGCCTAGTTTCTCCAGCGTCAGAAAGTCTAAGAAAATGGGTAATGCCTTGTCATTCTTTCTATAATCAGCATCTAGGAGGTATCCAGTTACCTCTGTTGCCACTATCCACACGGTTGAAACCGCTCCCTGCTAAGGTGAGCATAGTCAAACAAACACATCCAAACACTGTTCTCTGGTTTCATTGTGCATTTTGTATCGTTGTAAACTATTAAACACATCCTCCTTCTCAAATCCCTTCCCCTCCTTGCATCTAAGACTAAGTAAGTTCTCTTCCCCATCTTCCTGCCTACTCCTGTTCATTTATCCTCCAGCAGTTCCTGTCCTCTAGGTGCTCTCCCTGTGGATATCACCAGCTCTCTTATTCTCGTGAATGACAAAGTTTGATCATTCTCATTATTTCTGTTTTTATATTCGCAAATTTGCCTACTAGCTAAAATTTATTTATCACCCCCAAATCAATACTCCTGATATTTTCATGGTTGATGATGGACATGCACAGTGGTTTAAAAAAAGTTAAGTTATCTTACTTGCATGTTGTCAATTGAGGTCAAGGAGACTGTACCTTCTTGTTTCAACTCTCATACTCTACGTGTGTCCTTTTCTCAGTCTTAGTACCATGTTTTTCACATTTTGTGGTTTTTTTGTTGTTGTTCGTAGTGGTGATTTTACTGTTTAAGATAACCTCCAGGATTAGTATGGTCTTGTATTTCTAAATACAAGAAGGCTGTGTTGTGCCTTACAGAGAAAGGATATGTATTAGGTAAGCTTTGTCTATATCTAATAGACGAAGAAGGATTTACAGGACTGTTGACCTTCTGATGTTAATGAATCAAATATATACATAAAGTTATCTTTAAACAGAAATACAAATAAAACAAGATTATATATTGATCAGTTGATGAAAATGTGTAACAAGATGCTTACAGGAACCTAACCATGTATTTCTCCAGGAGCAATATCTTAGTATTTGCTAATTTAGTGTTCACAGTGAATTTATAGAGTATAATCATTGCAAATAATGAGAATCAGCTATACCTCCTTTCTTTATTTGATGATAACTCCCAAAGCTGTATCTCTCGTCAGTGGTTTTTCAAGTGCTTCACCCATATTTGCATCTCCCTTCTTATTGCAGTCTTCTCCTTTGCCTTCATGCTGGCACCAGGTTACAGTTCTGAAGCCATGCATCATGTCACCCTTCTGTTTTAATCCTCCCATGGCTCTCTGTTTGCATAGAATCATATCTAAACTTCACATCATAGAAAATAACCTCTCCATGATGTGTTGAGCCTAAATCCTCCCAGTGCCTTTGCTCCAACCAGACTTCTTACCCTAGCTTAAGTACTGGACTCTTCCTTGTGTATGCACCCTGATACACTTTATTTTCTATCCTTGAAGGCCCTTCCACCTTTCTTAGTGTGCAAAACTCTTAATCACCCATAAAGAGGTGATTTAGGACCACCTCTTCTATTAATTTTTCCCTTTTGCTTAGGCAGTCGGTTGCTTCTACATTGGGTCTCTGATACATTATTGCATGTCTTTGCTTTTTGCAGGCTTGTCTTTTACAAGACTCTAACACATTCCTTGTAGACAGAGCCCAGATCATTCTTCTTATATGAGCACCTAGTATCAGCATCAAATATCTGTTAAGTGCTTAACAGTGTTTATTGAATGAATGGGAAATAATATTTGTGAGTGATGCTGGGATGCATATTTGCCCTAATAAGACATTTCCTTGGATTTGTCAAGAACATTTTATTTCTAAACTATCATCAAATAGGATAATTACTATTAATTCTCTTTATCTTTGTTCTTAAAATTTGTCACACATAAAATACTCTGAGAATCCACCAATATAATCACAACCATCAGGAAGCCTCACTATAAATTTTGGTACTATTAATGTCATTTATGCTGTAGAGAATGTTGTTGAATGAATGCATGAGTGAATACATTTTAAAAATAATTGAAAGAATGTAATATAGTTTTATTTTTAAAATACTGAAAGTGAAATTGGATTTAGACTATCTTGACTCCTTGGGCCTTAGTTTCTTCAATACTAAAATGAGATAATAATACCCAAATCTGAGCATTAGGATGAGAATGTAATGAAAAGGTAATTAAGATTCCTTTTTATGAAAACAACAACAAAAAAGACATTGTAAAATAGAAATAATTATTTCAGCATTTATGTTTATTTGAAAGGAAAATTTCTACTTTTGATGTAACCAAGATATTGATCTCCTTCCTCCTCAAATTGTAGCTGCTTCATAACTTGGCTCAGAGAAAAAATTTCACTGAAAAGGCATAGCCTGTGTTTTGTTTTGCAGAAATCTCTATAAGTAGAACATTTCATAGATGTTTTACACAATGATAAATAGTTATTCACAGACAGATGCTGGCCATGTGTTTTCCAAGATCAATGAAAAATGCCAGCAAATGGGAAATTGGAGGGAGGGCAGAACAGATATTTCCTGAAGCAGCACACCTCCCAGTTGGAAACCTCAGAATCTTTGTACGTTTCTCCAGCAGTGCTGGGGAACATGCCAGGACTCTGGGTGTGGTTCTGTGCAGCTGACTGCGGCATAACTCAATTAGGGAATTCTTAGTGGCTGGGCATCTGGGTTCTAAAATGGTTGTTTATGTTCTCCAGATGGTCATGGACAGCAGAAAGGATACATTTAAAAGGAAGGAACACAGAAGGGGGGAAAAAAGTTAGAAAAGTAGCTAAACTGCTTTTGTCTTTTCCTTGTTATAATCCCATTTTGTGTATAGTGTGGTAAAGCAACCACTCCAGAAAACAATGCTTTTCACTTATTTAAATGTTCCCAAACATCTAGAATTGTTTCCTCTGTAAATGAAGCTCTTCTTGCCTAGATATGTGCAACCTAAAAACATATAAAGGGAAGAATTTCATTTAGGATGATGAAAATGCTCGGATTGCACAAAAATGCTTAGTTTGCATAAGTCAATGTATATCTTTCTATTGGTGATAAGAAAAAATGTTTCTCATGAGAAATAATAGTGATTAAAGATTGTGGAGACATCTTCTTTGGAGACTAAATGAAATAAAACTAAACAACAACAAAATGCCAGAATATACTGGGATGTGCTTGGGATGAGATTTTGTGATCTTTTCATTATGGCCTCAGTACCTATCATACTGAAAGTTGTAAGCCCTCGAAGTTAGTGGAATGTTAGAAGTTAGGCATTGAACAGGTGTTTCTCTGCAGATAATTGGTGTCATTCTTTAAGAAAGCTAAGTCTAAAAAAAAACAGAGCTTATCTAAAGTGTTATATTAAATGATATCAAAGCTAAGCTACGTACAGGGAAGAGACCAGTTTCCAAATATGCGCTTTCCTTTTTGAAATGATTATTTATTCACTCATTCATCAAATATTCATTGTCTACCCACTATGTTTTGGGCACTGTTTTAGGTCCTAGAAACAAAACAGACAAAATTTGTCATCTTGGGAAACTTTTATTCTAGTCTATATTGAACATGTACCCTACGCTAAAGTGTTTTCATACACTTCCTCTTATGTTTTTAGAACTTCTGCAGGTTGATGCTTTTGTTGTCATTCTAAAGTTGAGAAAACAAGCTGAGGGAGGTTAATGACTTTCTCAAAGTAATGAAGTAACTGTCAAAAATGATATTTGCCCACTGGTATATTTTGCTTCAAAGCTGTACTCTTTTGCATGTACTCTCTTGCCCTGCAGCGATCCACAGTTTTTCTGCAGATATCGTGGGTTTTAAGACTGTGGTGATGAACAGGACGTATCATGCTGCTTTTTGCTACCACGATGCTTAGTGCTGCTACCACTGCAACTATTACTACTTATTACACTGTCATGCTGCTGAATATAACTTCTAGACTGAGGGAGGGTGAAGAAGTGTTCAGTTCTACTCAGCAGTTCTGATTGTTCTGAGAAGAGATGGATGTAACAACTGCACCTTATCCAATCCATCTTTCTCTATATCCTCCATTTATTCTGCTGAAGGCTCCTCTACAACAGGACCATGACTCGTTCTTCTTTTCACTTTCAGTAAACACTAATGAAAGGTCTAGTACACACTAGGCACTGCACTGAGTGCTGGAGAAAACTAGTGACTAAACTAGACACTTTAATAACTTAAAATTTTCATCAATATATTATATGTACATGGTTTTAAAAAAGCCAAATAACATTACAAAGTTAATAATAAAGTTTAGCAGTTCGTCATCCATTGCCAACAAGATGCCTTCCAACTGGCAACCAATTTTCACTTTTTAAGTTGTTTCTTTTGGCGTTTACACAATCTTATATTTCTAAATAATGTGCATATAACACTATCTTTAACATGTTATCTATTGACTTCCTACCACTCTTCTTCCTCCATGGCCCCAAAATAGCTGTATTATAATTTTGATTAGATTATTATTTATTACTATGTCTATGCAAATATTATTTGCAAATGAGCATTGTCCTATAAAATTCCTTTTTTTAATTTTTATTGTTACTGAAGTTAATAATTTTTCCACTGAGCAGTTTATTCTTTCATAGTTTTTATTAGCCCCTCAGCATCATTTTTCTTAACACTAAGAAATTTTTAGTTGCATTTTTCTCTCTGAGAGAAATCCTTCTTTGGTGATTCATTTGAGCTTCCTAAATCATATGCTGAGTTTCTCCTTTTCTTTTATGTTTGAAGTTTCCTTTACCTTTCTGGGTTTGATTATATATTTCCTCGATTTTATGTCTTTCTTTTTCTTGGTTTTACTTCTTCATTTGAGAGAGTACATATTCCAGTAGTTTCATCAGATTGAAAAGATAATACAATAAAAAAGAATGTGGTAGCCTCTCTTACAATGCTTATCTCCTGAATTGCACTGCTCCTGTCTGAATAAGTGGTCTCCAGGGCATCTTCTTCCACTAGTAATCTACAAATGCTCTTTCTATCTCTTCAGTTTTGGATTAGCTCTTTCTCACTCTCTTGATTTCTTGGTTTATTCCTATATTTTGGTGGCAGATTTTCTTTTCTTTATCCAAGAAAAGTGTGTTCTTTCTTTTTATTCATTTAATCAGTTATTTTACATAATGCATGTCCAAAAATGTCTTTTTTCTGCCTTTACACTTGATTTTTTAGGTGGATATGAAATCCTGGTTTAGAAATAATTTTACTTCAGAATTTTGAAGGCATTGCTCTACTGCTGTCTTGCTTCCAGAATGCCACTCGGATTAGTGATCTTTTATATGTTCCCTGATTTTTCATTTAACATGCTTGTATAGTCTTCTTTTCTTCCCACAGTTCTGAAATTTCACAATGATTTCCCTTGGTATGGGTCTATTTTAATCTATTTTACTGGGCTTTTTCACTGAGCCTTTTCAGCTGGAAAATTTATAGCTAGGAACTATGGGAAATTTTCTTGCATTTTTTTCTTTGTTGATTTTTCCTCTATTTTCTTTGTACTTTCATTGTGAAAATCTATTATTTGAAAGCTGGGCCTCTCAAGATAATGTTCATATGTTTGTCTTCTGTTTTCCATCCCTTTGGTTTTTAACAAAATTTTGTGACAATTACTCCACCATTATCTTTCTATTGAGTTTTTAAAATATTCTTGTGCTCTAATATTGTTAAGTTCCAAAAGACCTTTTTTTTTCTTAGTAAGTCCTTTTTTTATAGCATCCAGTTCTTGTTTCATGGATGAAATATATTTTCTTATCACATAGCAGATAGAAATAATCATTTTTATTGTTGGTACTGTTATTGTTGAAGTATTTTTCTCCCTGAATAGTTTTTGCTGTCTTCAAGTTTCTTTTTGTGTTTATCTGTTCGCTTGTTTTGTTTGTTTGTTTTGGGCTCTTGCCTCCATATTACAATTTTTTCTTAGATATCTGGTTATTCTTGGTTGTCTGTTCATGATTAAGATTGGACCACGAAAAAGCTGTTCAGGGAACATGAGGTAATGAATAAGCCTACCTCACTTTGAGGATTATTGTCAGATGACCTGAGTGAGATACATTTCTTGGGGAATTCTTGGTGCCAATATATATACAAATTGTTGTTGTTGTTGTTGGGTGGGAAGTAAGTCAGTTGGATCCTACAGAGAAATCACCTTCTCCTCTTCTACCTAGAAGTAAAAGTCTAACTGCAAAGACATTTGGAGCTAAGTGGAGGAAAAGGACTGGGGTTTTGTCATTTAGCATTCAGCACATATATGGACATTTAACATCCCTCTTTTCAGTATAGCACCCATCTGTTCCACTTCCAGTCTCTTGGCAGGGATGACGACAGTGGTGGTAGTGAGAGGGTGGGAGTGAAAAAGGACCTAACCACTTCTCTACAGCTTTCAGCAATCATCCTGAGAAGAGATAGAACATTGGTTTTTCTGGCTTTCTTCCCTCTTCTTAAAAGACTGGGTAGGGGCTAGTTCCATGGAACTGATTTGGCTCAGTAAATTACAGTGAGATCTCAAGCTGCTTTTGCTGCAAGGCCACAAAAGCTCCCAAGTTATGCTGCAAGGCCACTACACCTCTTTGTTATATAGAAAATGAGATTACTTTTCCTCCCCTCAGCCTAACCTATAAAATATAGACGCCATGCCTCATCTGGAATATTAATGGAAACTCTGAGTCTCTGTCAGTCTCTGCTAGTTTGGGACTTAGCTTTCTCTTATTATGTAGGTTACTTACTTCTGTACTATATTCTTTTTGGCTTCCAAAAATATATTGCTCATATCTTCTTTCTTGGTTCCTCCATTTTTGTGGTATATGTCTGTTTTTAGAAAAAAATACTTTGATATCGTTTTAATGGTATTTTGGCTGTGTATTTTTTGAATTCCCTTCTTAAATCAAAACTGAGCTTTTTTGTTTTCCTTACCACTGCACCTTTAGCACTTAGTGTAGTACCTGGCATGTAAGTAGATACTCAGTTAAGGTTCTGTTGACCTCAATTCACATTATCTGTAATACTAATATTATTACCAGCTGTCTTACCTATTTTGACAGATGTATGATTAGCCTCAAAATGATATTTTGTATCTTAAAATTCCTTGTAATTTGGTTGTATAATTAGGATGAAGATTAAGGTGGTAACAATACTCCTCTCTTCTTTTTCTTTCTAAATAGAACTTGTGTACCTGGTTCTATGTTATTTCCTGGACATACATCATTTCTACTCTTTTTAAAAACTTGTAAAATTTCTTATCATTATTTCCATTTTATAGGCACATATCATTTTATTATACTTTATTGCACTTTGCAGATTTTATTTCTTTGCTTTTTTTTACAAATTAAATATCTATGGCAACCCAGTGTTGAACAAGTCTATAACCATCATTTTTTCCAGTAACGTGCTCACTTTGTGTCTCCTTGTCACAGTTTGATAATTCTCTCAATATTTCAAACTTTTTCAGTATTATATTTGTTATGGTGATCTGTGATAAATGATCTTTGATGTTGCTATTGTATTATTTTTGTAGCACCATGACCTATGCCCATGTAAGATGGCAAATTTCAATGAAAAATGTTGTATGAGTTCTGACTGCTCCACCAACCAGTTGTTCCCCATCTCTCTCTCTCACTTTTAAGTCTCCCTATTCCTGGAGACACAACAATATTTAAATTAAGCCAAATAATAACTCTACCATGGTCTCTGAGTGTTTAAGTGAAAGAAAAAGTTTCATGTCCTTTGCTTTAAAACAAAAGTTATAAATATTTAAGCTGAGTGAGGAAGGCATGTTTAAAGCTGAGATAGGCCAAGAGCTAGACCTCTTGTGCCAAAGACTTAGCCAAGTTGTAAATGCAATGGAAAGATTCTTGAAGAAAATTAAAACTGCTAACTCCAGGGAACACATGAATGATAAGAAAGTCTTCTTGCTGATATGGAGAAGATCTATCTAGATAGATGATCAAAGCAGTCACAACATTCCCTTAAGCCAGTTCCTAATCCAGAGGAAGACCCTAACTCTCATCAATCTGTGAATGCTGAGAAAGGTGGAGAAACTGCAGTAGAGAAGTTGAAGCTAGCAGAGGCTGGTTCATGAGGTTTAAGAAAAGAAGCTATCTCTACAACGTAGTAGTATAAGGTGAAGCAATAAGTACTGGTAAAGAAGCTACAGCAAGTTATCTAGAAAACCTAGCTAAGATTATTGACGAAGGAAGGTAAACTAATCAACAGATTTTCAATGTAGGTGAAACAGTCTTATCTAAAAAGAGGCCATCTCATACTTTCATAGTGAGAGAGGAGTAGTCAATGCCTGACTTCAAAGTTTCAAAGGCAGATTACCCTTGTCAGGAACTGGTGATTTTACACTGAAACCAATGCTCATTTACCATTCTGAAAATCCTAGGGCCTCTAGGAATTATGCTAAATGTACTCTTTCTATGTTCTAGAAATGGGACAACATAGCCTAGATAACAGCACATCTGCTCACATGGTTACTGAATATTTTAAGCCCACAGTTGAGACCTACTACTAAGAAAAAAGTATTTCTTTCAAAATATCACTGCTAATTGACAATACAGCTGATCACCCAAGAACTTTGTTGAAGATGTACAAGGAGATGAATGTTGTTTTCATGCATGCTAATGCAACATTCATTCTGACCCATTGTTCAAGGAGTAATTTTGACTTTCAAATCTTACTATTTAAAAAATACATTTTGTGAAACTACAACTGTAATAGATAGTGATTCCTCTGATGGATCTCAGCAAAGTAAATTAAAACGCTTCTGGAAATTATTTACTATTCTAGATGTCATTAAGGACATTTGTCATTCATAAAAGAAGGTCAAAATATCAACATTAATAGGAGTATGAAAAAAATGTATTAGAAACCTCATGGATGATTTTGAGGAGTTCAAGACATTAGTGGAGGAGGTAGACATAGATGTGGTAGAAATAACCAGTTATCTAGAACTAGAAATGGAGCCTGAAGATATGTCTGAATTGCTGCAATCTTGTAACACTTGAACAGATGAGAAGTTGCTTCCTAAAAATTAGCCAAGAAAATGGTTTATTAAGATGGAATCTACTCCTGGTGACAATGCTGTGAACACTGTTGAGATAATAGCAAAGGATTTAGATTATTACTTAAGCTTAGTTGATAAAGTAACAACAGAGTTTGAAAGGATTGACTCTAATTTTAAAATAAATTCTACTGTGGGCAAGATGCTATCAAAGAGCCTTGCACACTATAGGAAAATATTTAATGAAAGGAAGAGTCATTCAATGTGGTAAATTTCATTGTTATTTTCAGAAATTGTCACAGTCACTCCAACCTTCAGCAACCACCTTCTTGATCAGTCAGCAGCCATCAACATGAATGTAAGACCCTCTACCAGGAAAAAGATAACTCACTGAAGGTTCAGATGATTGTTAGCATTTTTAGCTATAAATTATTCTAAAATCAAGGTTAAACCTTATTTTGTACGTGTAATACTATTATACACTTAGTAGACTACAGTATAGGATATACACTTGGAAACCACCAAAAATGTGTGTGTTGCATGTTATTTTAATATTTTCTTAGTGGTCTGGAACTGAATGTGCAATTCTCTCATGGCTGCTTGTATTTTCTTTGTCTTCTCATTCTCTATTCTCGATGTCTCTGTTGCCTATTTCAAATAAAAGGTTTTGGTGTTTGTATTTTATTTTGTTTATAAAGAGCAAATTACATAAAGATCTTGATTTTTCTCTATGACATATATGTTTTCCACGCAGATGTGACATTAAGATGATAAAGCCAGCTGCTAAACAACTAAGATTCCACCTATACTAATTTAACTCCATCACTGCAAAACTCCCCCCAAAACTCTAAAAATCATTTCTCTTTTATGTATGGCCTGAAACTTCCTCCTGCTCACAAAGAATGCTTGAAGTATGATGCATCCAGTCTTGGGATTCTAATTAAAATTTTAAGTTCTTGTTTAGGTCCCAAACTCACATTTCTTGATTCAACTTCTCTTTTAAATAAAGATAGTCCTAAATCAAATTTTATCTGCCGAGAATACATGAGTGTTCACAAAACTGCTAGGTAGACTAAATAGGAAAAAAGGGGAAATTAGAACATTAAATCCATGAACCCCAACACTAAAAATAAACACACATGTGCTCCCATATGGAGTAACTGTGGGATTCTAAAGCTGTGTAAGAAGGCACATCGCTTCCCTATGCTGCCTGAGTTGGTTATAACTGAGGAAACCAGGCAGAATTCTGGATTCAGGGAAAGTGTCTCCACCATTCAGGAGGTTTCTCTCCCCTAACATATCTGCATTAGCATTCATTTCTCAGGCTCCCAGGTGAATAGTGTCAGTGTAATTACATTTTGTGTAATCTTAGCAAAACCGAAAGAGTAATATACTCAATTCAAATGCAATGGGAAAATGCAATGCTTTATGATAGCACAGATCTTTGTTCCTCTTAAAGACACTTTCATCCCCTGCATCAGAAGAGGAAGGTGAGATTTCAGCAGAGTACATCTGCTGCTCTGAGAGATATTTGAGAAGGGGTCACGTTCTTGCTGTAATGGGTCCCTCTTCAAACCCCAAGCAACAGCACCTGGAAGTTCCTTCCTTAAGCCATCCCTAAATTACCCTTCTCAGGTTGTGCAGATGAAGACTGTTGTGTGGCTTCTACAGTTCAGATCAACCCAAGTTGGTTGCCTCTATCCTTTAATATATAAAAAAGCAAAACCCAGTGAAACAGGTGCCTGTGTTAATTGCTACTCTCTAAGGGGTGAGCTGGGGGTAAGAAAATGAGCAAGCTTGAAATCTATAGTCAGAGCAAAGACCTTAAGTGACAAGGTTAACAAAGAAAGGTAAAAAAGGGGGGGGGGATAGTTAAAAATCTCACCAGTTGAATGGGATGACAGATGAATGATGGATGCAGGTGGGAAAATGGGATTCCCTTCAAAGAAAAGAGTACGAGGCACAAAGCTATGAGACAACTCAAGGCCCTGGTGCATGGTACAGGGAGCAGATAATGCCTGTCATGCTTATTGTATTGTCAGAAGCCACTGAAATAAGTCCTCTGGGGAGCTGCTACATAAGCAGGCAAAACCAAGATCAGTCTTTCCATTTTAGTATAAATTTAGAGGAATTGTCATTGTCATTATGCTACTCTTTAAGGCCAAGTTTTTATGAAAGGAGGAACAAAACAAGTAAAACTGAAGCATGTGGACTTTTGAGCCAGATACGTTAAGAACTTACTCCACTTTTAACTAGTTATGAAGTTCTTTTTAACTTCATGTTACCTTGTTTTACTGAATCTATAAAACGGGAATAACAATAATTCCCTTCCTATTATGCTCTAAGGAGTAGTGATAATGGGGTTAAAGTAAATAGAAGAGTACCAGGCACCAAACAGGTGCTCCAGGGAGGGTAATATTATAGTCTTTACAATCTTCCTTTAAAATCTGGGTATAGTCTTTAAAATCTGTCTTATCCTGGGTAGCCAATGAGTCCTATTGATCTTTAGGATGAAAGGGTGAATCTTTATGTATGAATGAGTGAATTTCATTGATGATACCTTAAAAACAAATAAATAAACAAATGAAAACAGAGAGACAACACAAAAATTAAAACAAATCTGATAGACCACAACTAAATCCAATAATAAAACAAACAGAAATCCTTTCTGGTTTAAATGAACACATTTATAAATATCAGGAAGATATTAAAAGCATGGTTCTGATCGTAATTATCATTCTTTCTAATTAAATTACTTAAATAGCCTCCCAATCTAACACTTAATAGAATTCTGGCTTTCTTTATTTGCGAATAAATGCGTGCATGAATGAATGAAACGAATAGGGAATGAATGAATGAACGGACTCCAATAAATTCTCATGCAACCAGATTAACTTTCCCCAATCATTATTATCACACTGTCTTGCTCTTGCTTCAGAACCATGCGCTATCTCCCTGCAGAGACATACAAGTGTCTCTCAGAATCATAGACATCAGTTATGTGACATTTGGCCCAGAGTGAAAGAAAACTTTCAAATCTAGCAAGTTTCAGTTACCTTCTTTTTACCAGTATAAAACATTCTAAAAACATCTCCCACAAAAGAGGTCAAACTGTGTAATTGGCATCATTTTTTAATTTGTTATCATCCCCCTTAAATCAAATTATTTCTCAATGTGCAGCTGTGCAATTCTCAACCACAAAGCCATTGGCACTGTTTTCTCCTCTCCAGTGGGTGCTGTGTCCTCCTATCCTTAACATGCACATTTGACTGTCAGTGAAACTGGCTGAATAAGAAGCTGTCAGGAATTTCTACAAATAATTAAAGAATAAAAATAAATAATAAATGACTAGTGCAAGAGAATGTTCCCTTTTTTCCATCTCCACCCAGTGAAGAAAGAACACTAGAGATCAAGAGTGTCCAAAACCCGCTGCTGGATTTCTCATATACATTTATATCACTTCATTTTTCTGCTGAAGTAGTTATTGTCTTAAAAACAGTAACATTTTTATTTAACCAGCATATCTGTAGTCAAACTATAGTTTGACTTCCTTTCCTTCAAAGGAAGAATGAAGTATACATGCTGAAGTAATTAAAATCCAATTTCAGAATTTATAAAAAACAAACTATTTTTAAAATATTCTGGCTCAACTCTGGACTGCCTGTCTCTGTCTTTGTCTCTCTTCTCCCTCTGTCTCAGACACATCTTCCTCTCCTATTTCTGTTTTGTTTTTACATGTATTTGTTGTTCACAACAATACAGAGAAAATAAATGTAATGTAAAAAGGAGAATGGCAAGCAGGATGCTTAGCTTAGCTTCCAAAGATAACATTGAAGCTATTTGCTGCTTTTCATTGTCATTTCTAGCTCGGAGTTCCAGACTGGGGAGCACAGTGTCTTTTGGGCGTCTTTTCTGGTTGTCATTTCAGGTATTCCATGAAAGGTGTAGAGGGAACACAGTCATATAATTTTCAGAGAAAATAAACAGCTTCCCAGTTAAAAACAAAAACATAGTAATTTATTCAGGAATATATTTTGTTTGCCTGATCTTTTTGTGCTAAAAACTATGTGCTGGTAATAAATACACTTGTTTTGCTCATTCATATAGTTCTAATGCCCACCAAGTAGGAAGTGCTTAATATATATTTGCTGGATAAATATCAATAGCTAATATCTATTTATCAATTTTGCTGGGCCAGGCATAGTCATGAAAACTTTGCATACGAGCCTGTTCAATCCTTATGTTGTCATCACTTCAACTCCTAACACGCTGAGTGAGGCTGTGGATGCAGAGATGAGGAGCAGAAGTGGCTAACTTACCAAGGTCATTGATTGGTGAGTGGTGGACCTGGGCTTCAGACTCAGGCAGGCTGACTCCAGAGCTTGTTAATACATATCTGTTGGTTTATTAAAATGTGTGGATACAGGAAAAATGAGAGTGTTTTTCCTACTCTTGAATTTCACACAATCAGTCAACACTTCTAACACTAGATGTGTTTGTGGGGGTGGGGAGGGGTTGCCACACACTACGCGATTATCTGTCAGATGATCTAATTTAGCTCAATTCTGACACTACCTGGAGATAGTATAAGATCCTCACAGGACTGCCCCCTTTCCACTTCAGATGCCAATCATCAGCACAGATTGTAGCCTATGCTTCTGTCTGATCAGCTATATATATGGTTTCCTTCATTTCCCTCCCCACTGCTACCCCGTTCTCCCCGTCCTCCAGTTGGTTTAATTTGCCAGAGAAGCCAGCTGACAGAATTCAGGAAAACACTTTATGTACATTTACCAGTTCATTATAAGAGAGATTACAAAGGCTATAGATAAAAAAGCCAGATGGAAGACACACAGGAAAAGGTGTGTGGGAAGGGACATGGAGTTTCCATGCCCTCTCCGTGTATACCAACTTCCATATGCTCAATTTCCAGCAACTTCCATATGTTCAACTTTCCAGAAGCTCCTCTGGACCCTGTCCTTTTGGGCTTTGGTGGAGGTTTCATTATGTGGGCATGCTTGGTTACATTCTTGGCTATTGGTGATCAACTCAACCTTCAGCCCTAAAGGTTGAGGGGTGGACTTGAATGTCCCAACCCTCAATCATGCCTTGGACTTTCTGGTGACCAGCCTCACCAGCCTCCATTCTGAAGCTATCAAGGAGTTTACAGGCATGTCTCATTAGCATACAAAAGAACATCCTCACTTCAGAGATTCCAAAAGTTTTAGAAGTTGAGACAAAGATCAAATATGTATTTCAAACATCACAGAATATTAAGATCATATTAAAGAGTTATTTCATATATTCTAGGTAATTTATCAGAGGAGAAAAGGCCTCAATATTTTCATTGACAGAGTCAATAACCTAGGCCCATAGTTCAAATTATACGACTAATATTTGGTTCTAAAGTGACTTAGACTATTTCATACTATATGTGTATTAGGTAAAGCAAATCTTTGGAATTCTGGCCCAAGTATTGAAGCTGTGTTCTGAACTATGTCCTGGTGGACCCAGTAGAATGTAAATACCTTGGGGATATAATAATGAAGAATGAATTAATTCTCTTAACTTTTGCTTGGTACCTACTGTACTCCTTACACATTGCTAGGGCAAGAGAAAGTTGTATTTTACAGTCTAGCAAAGTACTCTGAGAGTGTACTTCAAATATAGTATTCAACAAAACCTTATTAAACACATTTAATGAGTCAGGGTGTATAGGAAGAAGAAGGTTGGAGGTGGGAGCTAATACATTCAGTTTGGACTCTTGTTTTTGAGGTACCTCTGGGACACTGAATTAGAACAGGAGTGAAGTGAAGTTTCCTTTGAGAACTCATAGGGTTAGACCAGAAAACACACAAAGGTAAAACCCTCAGCCTCAACAAAACTTGAAAGGTAAACGAGGCAGAGGAAAAAAAAAAGAAAGAAGTCTGGAATAGTAGTAAGAGCATCAAGGATGTGTGGTATTTTGTAAACATAGTTTTTTATTTGTATTATCTTGATTACCAATGATGACAGACACTTTGCAAATACATTTTTTTATTAGTCATGTGCATATCCTCTTTTGTTTAGATGGTTTAATAAACAAAGGAGTGACTAGTAATCAATAGTGTCAATTTTGGCAGGAGATTTTTGTAGTATTTTAACATATACTTTAAAGATTATAGTGCTCACTTGGGAGCACATATACTAAAATAGGAATGATACAGAGGAGATTAGCATGGCCCCTGCCAAGGATGACGCGCAAATTTATGAAGCGTTCCATATTTTTTAAAAATAAAAAAATTGTAAAATATAACACATACATAAAATTACAGGACACAAAATGTGCAACTTTATAAAATACTATAAAGTGAACACCCGGGAAGCCACTGACTAGGGCAAGATATAGCACACTGATAGCATCCCAGAACCCCCTTGCGTGGTTCTTCTGAGTTACAGTCTACTCTTTCTGCTCCTGATTTTTATGATAATTGTTTCCTAACTTTTCTTCACTTTTTAGTATAAAACATTTATCCCTAAACAATATAAATGAAATAATATAGTTTACTTTCTCTTGTTTTCAAACTCTATAGAAATAAGATAATGTGTTTTTGTTGTGTCTGACTTCTCTTATTTAATAACATTTTTGTGAGATTTACCCATGTTGTTACATATTACTGTAGCTAATGTTCCGTGCTGGGTAATATTCCACATTATGAATATAGCACCATTATGCATATACTCTGTTACATGAATATAACATCATTATGTTGCTGATGGATATTTAGCTATTATAAATAATCCCACTGTAAACATTTCTGTAAATGCTTCTTGGAGCACGTGTGCACATAGCACTTTTTGATTAAATAACTAGGGTAGAATTTTGATTCATAATTCTTGTGAATGGTCAACTTTAGTAGATAATGTCAAGCTCTTCCAAACCAGTTGTAGTAAATTATGCCTCTACCTGCAATGTATGATGGTTCCTATGGCTTCAGTAATTAACCAACTCTTGTTACTGTCAGTCTTTTTAATTTTGCTTTTTCTGGTAGATGTATCATGGTATCTCATGGTGTTTTTATTTGAATTTCCATGATTACTAATGAAGTTCAGCACCTTTACATATTTTGATCAATCACATGGATAGCAAGTCTCTTTTCTTGTTTGTTTTAAGACAGAACTGCCTTTCCTTAAAAATGATTTATAGAAAATCTTTATTTTGGGGGGGATAAAGTCCTTTGTGAAATTTGTATACCACGTTTACTTCCTTCTGCCCCACGGGGAGTTTTTCCATTTTCTCAATGACACCTTAAATGAGCAAACATTTTTAATTTTAATGTGGTCAAATTTATCATTTTTTATAGTCATGTACATTTTTTCATTAAAAAAAAATCCCTATACTTAGGTCATAAAATATTCTTTTATATTATTTTTTAAAAGTTTGTTATTCTGCTTTTTCACATTTAGATACCTTTAATCAACTGGAATTCAAAGAATTCTACTGGAATTCTGTGATTTATCACAGAAACAAAGAACAGAGTTTCATATGTTCTCTCTCATAAGAGGATTTTGAACAATTATAATGCTATAAGAAAGCAATTGGCAGTAATGGGAAACTGTTGGTGGGGGGGCGGGATTGGCAGTTGAGGGAAAACTATTTTGAGGTGTGTTCCTTCTATACCTAGGTGTTTGAGGGTTTTTATCAAGAAGGGATGCTGGATTTTATCAAAAGCTTTTTCTGCATCTAATGAGATAATCATGTGGCTTTTATTCTGGTTAATTCCATTTTATCTATATGAATACAAAATTATTCTAGCACCATTTATTGGGGAAAAAAATAAACAATTTCCATTATTCTACAGGACATTTCATCAAAAGTCAATAGTCTATTTTGTGGATATATCTTCTGTTTTATTGGCAAATATATATATTTACAATACCTGCCTATCTATCTATCTATCTATCTATCTATCTATCTATCTATCTATCTTGTCAAGATACACTGTATTAAAAATAATAGCTTTATAATAAGTCTTGATATTTGTTAGAGGAAGTCATGTCATATTTTTGTTCAAATACGTCAAATTTATCTTGTCTATTCTTCGCAATACATTTTCTTGTTCATTTTATTCTTTTTAGCTTGACTGAGGTATGGCAGACAAATACAAATTGTATATATTTAATTTGTATAAGATGATAATTTAACCTATGTATATATTGTAAAATGATTTCCACCATCAAGCTAATTAAAATATTTATCAGTTTATATAGTTGCCTCTTTTATTATGGGGAGAACACTTAAAATGTACTCTCTTGGCAAATTTCAAGCATATAATGCCTTACCATTAACTGTTGTCTCTATGCTGTGCATTAGATATCCACAACTTATTTGTTGTATAAGTAAATGTTTGTACCCTTTGGCTAGTTTTTTTAAGAGCTGCCATACTGTTTTCTACAGTGGTTGTACAGATTTATATTCCCACCAATAGTGTAAAAGGGTTCCTTTTTTTCCACATTCATGTCAACACTTGTTATCTTTTGAATTTTTGATAATGATAGCACACAGTGGCTTTGGAGTTTCATTTTCTTGATAATTGGTGATGTTGAGCACCTTTTCATGTATCTATTGGCCATTTGTATGTCAACTCAGATCTTTTGCCCATTTTTAAATCATGTACTTTGTTTCCTTGCTATTAAGCTGTATGAGTTCCTCTATATATTTGGGACATTAACCCCTTACCAATAAGGGGTTTACATATATTTTCTTCCATTTCATAGCTTACCTTTTCATTTTGTTGATTGTTTCTTTTGATGTGCAGAAACATTTTAATTGATATAGTTCCACTTGTTTATTTTTGCTTTTGTTGCCTACACTATTGTTGTGTTATCAAAAAAATTGTTGCTAGGATTAACATGAAGGAGATTTTCCTTTATGTTTTAGTTAAGGAATTTTGAAGTTTTATGTTTAAGTCTTTAATCCATTTTAAGTTGATTTTTGTGTACAATATAAGATAAAGGTCCAATATTTTTTTGTTTTTTATTTTTTTTGCAAGTGAATATCCAGTTTTCCCAAAATATCTTATTTGGTGACACTCTTTTTCCCCATTGTGTGTTCTTGGCACTTTAGTTGGCCATATATGTGTGTGTTTATATTTTGACTCCCTCTTTTATGTCATCACATTTATGTGTCTGTTTTTATGCCAATACCATACTTTTTTGATTATTATATCCTTATAATATAATTTTAAATCAAGAAATGTGATTCCTTTTAGCTACGTTGCTTTTTCTCAAGTTTGCTTTAGCTATTCAGGGTCTATTGGGATTTAATATGAATTTTAGGATTTTTTTTCCTACAGAAAAATGCCATTGAAATTTTTTAGAGATTTCACTGAATCTATAGATCACTTTAGGTAGTATGGACATTTTAACATTATTAATTCTTCCAACCCATAAGATATCTTTCCATTTATTTACTTCTTTGATTTCTTTCATCAGTGTTTTATAGTTTTCTTTTTTAACATTTTTATTGTAAAGATGTGGGGTACAATTCAAGGTTAAGTATACAAACATTGATCACGCAGGTACCCCTGTACATGAGGTGTGCCTCTCCCTCCCCTAGCAGTTTCCCTCAACTGCCAATCCCACCCCTGCACCAACAGTTTCCCATTACTGCCAATCGCTTTCTTATAGCATTATAATTGTTCAAAGTCCTCTTATGAGCGAGAACATATGAAACTCTGTTCTTTGTTTCTGTGATAAATCACTGAGTAGGTTCGACTCCAAATTCATCCAGGTTGCTGCAAAGTCCATATATTTGTCATTCTTTATGGCTGCATAATATTCCATTGTGTATGTGTACCACATTTTTTTAATCCAGTCCAGCTTCAATGGGCAACATGGCTGGTTCCATGTTTAGAAAAAGAGAGAAAAAGCCCAAATAAACCTAATCAGAAATACAAGTTCAAATCACAACTGACCCTAAAGATCAGAGATTACTATGTACACCTATATGGAAACAAACTTGATAATCTAGATGAAATGGAAGACTTTCTGACATCACACAACCTGCCCAAGTTGAAACAAGAAGACGCTGAGACACTAAATAGACCAATAACAACTCAGGAAATTGACTCTGTCATGTGAAAACTACCTACAAAAAAAAAAAGCCCTGGACTGAATGACTTTCCAGTAGAATTCTACAAAATGTACAAGAAAGAACTGATACCAATCCTATTGAAAATATTCCAGGCAATTGAGAAAGATGGAATTCTCCCCAAATCATTTTATGAAGCTAACATTACACTGATGCCCAAACTAGGTAAAGATGCAACAAACAAAGAGAACTATAGGCCAATATCCCTTATGAACATAGATGCAAAAATCTTCAACAAAATTCTAGCAAATTGGATCCAAAAACACATCTCAAAAATCATCCACCATGACCAAGTAAACTTCATCCCCAGGATGCAGGACTGGTTCAACATTCACAAGACCATAAATGTAATAAAATACATCAACAGATGTAAAAACAAGAACCACATGATTATCTCCTTAGATGCAGAAAAAGCTTTTGATAAAATCCAACTCCCTTCTTGATAAAAACCCTCAAACACCTAGGTATAGAAGGAACACACCTCAAAATAGTAAGTGCCATCTATGACGAACCCATAGCTAACATATTGCTAAATGGAAAGAAACTAGAAACATTTCCCCTGAAAACTGGAACAAGACAAGGCTGCCCTCTCACCTCTCTTGTTCAATATTGTGCTGTAAGTCCTAGCCCAGGCAATTAGACAAGAGAAGGAAATCAGGGGTATCTAAATAGGAAAAGAGGAAGTCTAGTTATCCCTCTTTGCTAATGATATGGTTTTCAATGCACAAATCTTTCACCTCCTTGATTAAATTTATTTGTTAGTTTATTCTTTTTTAAATATTGTTAATGTGATGATTTCTTTAAGTTCTTTTGTGGATAGTTCATTATTAGTGTGTAGAAATGCTACTGATTTTTACAAGGTAATTTTGAATAGTACAACTTTGCTGAATTTCTTTATTAGTTCTAAGAGGGTTTTTGGTGGAGTCTTTGGGTTTCATATATATAAGATTATGACATCTGCAAACAGAGATAATTTTACTTTTTTTTCCCATTTAGATGACTTTATTTATTTTTCTTGCTTAAATGATCTGGATAAAACTTCCAGTACTATGTTAAGTAAATGTGCTGGGAGTGGGCATCTTTGTCCTGTTCCTTGATCTTAAAGGAAGAGCTTTCAGATTCCACTGTTCAGTATCATGTTAGCTGTGGGTTTGAGATATATGGTTTTTATTATATTGAGGTATATTTTATCTATACTTAATTTGTTTAGAGGTTTTATCATGAAAGGGTGTCAAATTTTGTGAAGTGATTTTTCTGCATCTAATGATATAATCATATAATTTTTATCCTTCATTCTGTTAATGTGGTGTATCACATTGATTAATTTGCCTATATGAAACTATCCTTATATCCATAAATTTCACATGGTCATGGTGTATGGTTCTTTTAATGTGCTATTGGATTTGGCTTGCTAGTATTTAGTTGAGAAATTTTGCATCCATTTTTATCAGAATACTGACCTGTAATTTTATTTTCTAGTAGTGTTCTTGTCTCACTTTGATATCAGGGTAATTGCGCCTCATACAATGAATTTGAAAGTTTTTCTTCCTCTTAAATTTTTTGGGAAGAGTTTGAGAAAGATTGGTAATAATTCTTCTTTAAATATTTGGTAGAATTCACCGGTGAAGCCAATAATTCCTAAATTTTTCTTTGGTGGGAGATTTTTTTCTTATTGAGTCAGTCTTCTTACTCACTATTGATCTGTTTAGATTTTCTGTTTCTTTATGATTTGGTCTTGATAGGTTGTATATTTCTTGATAAGGTGTACATTTCTAGAAATGTATCCATTTATTCTAGTTTATCCAGTTTGTTCACAGTAGTCTTTTATGATTCTTTGTATTTCTGTAGTATCAGTTGTAATATCTCTTCTTTTATTTATGATTTTAATTTTTTGAGTCTCCTATGTCTTTTCCCTTGTTGCTCCAGTTAGGGTTTTATCAATTTTGTTTGTCTTTAAAAAAATAAATTCTTAGTATCATTGATTATTTTATTGTTGTTCTCATTTTATTTTATTATTTCTGCTGCTTACTTTTTAGAAAATTCCTTCAGGTGTAATGTTAGATTATTTATTTCAGACATTTTCTCTTTTTCAAGATAAGCATTTTTGCTATAATCTTTCTTCTTAGAACTGATTTTGCTGCATTCCATAAGTTTTAGTATGTTGTTTTTCTCAAAAAATTTTTTTAACTTTCCTTTTGCTGTCTTCTTAGACTCACAGTTTGTTAGGAGTATGATGTTTAATTTCCACATATATGTAAAATTTTCAGTTTTCCTCTTGTTATTGACTTCTAGTTTCATACCATCATGGTTGTAACATACACTTGATATAATTTCAGACATCTCAAAATTGTTACAACTTGTTTTGTGGGCTAACATATAACCGAAAATGTTCCATGTGTACTTGAGAAGAATGTGCATTTTATTGCTGTTGGGTAGAATTTTGTTTGTTTGTTTGCTTTATTTTTTTTAACGTTACATCATTTCTAAGTTTTTGTCATTCAAGACAAAAATAGACTATCAGATTAGTTGTCATATTATTTCATATTTCCAACATGATGGTCATGAAATCAGTTGTTGGATAAATACAGGTAAGTTTTTCTTTTTTTCTTTTCAGAGTATTAAAACCAGTGTAGATAAATATTTCATTTGAACATAATACTGATACCTTTTATTCTCCTTACACTTTCAAAACTTTTGGTAGTGTGTATTTGGGTGAATGTTTTGAGAATGTTTGTTAGGTCTATTTAGTCTAAAGTGAAATTTGCTTCCAGTGCTTTCTTGTTGACTTTTTGTTTTATAGTTTATTCATTGCTGAATGTGAGACATTAGTACTGGTATCTCCTAATATTGTTATATTGTTTTCCATTTCTTCCTTCAAGTCTGCTAATAATTGTTCTATATATCTGGTGCTCCATTTTTGGGTACATATACATGAACAATTATTATATCACCTTTATGAATTAACCCCTTTGTCATTATATAATGAAATTTTTTGTCTCTTGTTACAGTTTTTGGCTTAAAGTTTATTTAGTCTGATATAACTATAGCTACTCTTTATTTGCATGGAGTATATTTTTTTCATCCCTTCACTTTTAGCCTATGTGTCTTTAAAATTAAAATGAGTTTCTTATAGGCAGTATATAATTGGATCTTGTTTTTGTTTGTTGGTTGTATTCATCCACTCTATGTTCTTTTGATTGGAGAATTAGTTTATTTACATTTAAAGTAATTATTGATAGATTAGGACTTACTGTTGTCATTTCTATTTGTTCTGAATATTTTGTAGTTCCATTGTTCTCTCTTGCTCTCATTCTTACCGATCTGCTTTTCTATAGTGTTAGGCTTTGATTTCTTTTTTTTATCTTTTGGGTATCTGGTTTAGGTTTTTGTTTTGTGGTTATCATGGGATTTACATAAGACATATAATAGTCTACTTTAAGCTTATTTAATTTTGATTACAGACAGAAACTTTAGACTTTTACTCTCCCACCCACATTTTTAAATATTGGTGTCACAATTTTCTTCTTTTTATATCATTTAAAGATTAACACATTGTTATAAATATAGTTATTTTTAATACACTTGTCTTTTTCACCTTTATACTTAATTAAAATTGATTTACACACAATAATTATAGTATTAGAATATTTTGAATTTGACTATTTACTTATCTTTAGCAGTGAGGTTTAGGCCCTACATGTTTTCATGTTACTAATTAGTGTCCTTTTGCTTTGTCTCGAGAAACTCCCCTTAGCATTTCTTATAAAGCAGGCCTATAGAGGTAAACTGCCTCTGCTTCTGTTTATCTGGAAAAATCTCTCTCCCTCTTTTCTAAAGGCAGATTTACTAGGTAAAGTATTCTTGTCAGATTTTTTTTTTTTTTTTTAGAACTTTGAGTATATTATCTCACTCTATCTTGGCCTACAAGGCTTCTACTGAGAAATTTGTTGATAATTCAAGCTAAGTTCCCTAATATGTAATGAATCTCTTTTGCCTTGTTGCTCACAGACTTTTGTCTTTTTCTTTGATTTTTGACAATTTGACTATAATGTGTCCTGATGAAGTTCTCTTTGCAGTGAAACTGCTTGGGACTCTTGAACCTCATGTACATGGATTGTCTATATATCTCCAAAGATTTGTGAAGTTTTCAGCCATTATTTTTTAAAATACATTTTCTTATTTTTCTCTTTTTTCTCCTTCTGGGGACTTCATAATTCTGATATTATTTCTCTTTAAAGTGTCCCATAAATCTCTGAGATTTCTTTATTTTTTCTTTTCTTTTTTTTATGACTGGATAATTTCAAGTTACCTATCTTAAAGTTCACAGATTCTTACTTCTACTTGATTGAGTCTGCTTTTGAGGCTCTATGACATTTCTCATTTTATTTAATATATTCTTCTGCTCCAAACTTTAATTTTTAATTTTTTAAAATTTCTGTCCATCTTTTAATTTTGTTCATTTCTCCCCTCAATTTCATTAAGTTATCTATCTGTGTTTCCCTTAGTCTGCTGAATTTCCTTAAAGAAAATTTGAAATCTCTTTCAGGTAATTCATAGGTCTCTATTTCTTTGAGGTCATTTAATAGAAAATTTGTTTGTTCTTTTACTAGTGTCATATTTCCTTGGTTTTTAATGTTCCTTAATGTTTTGCATTGCTGTATTCACATTTGAAGACTGTCACCTTTTCCAATTTTTACTGAATGGCTCAAGGAAAGAAAGAACTTATCAGAAAACCAAGTTAGGGTTCTGAGGTTTTCTCCGACTTTTTCCATGAATGCACTCACTTTATCCTTCTTGTTCCTTCTTGGAGGGAAATTCTTAAAAATTTCACAAAACCAGGCCAAGTGCTGAGTCTTTTTTTGTTGTTTTCCCCATAGCAGTACCCTGAAATGATCTAGTTTGTCTGCTATCTTCTAACCCTCCAGAGACAAGCTGGCTTACTGTGTGTTTTCATGTATTATCTGCAAAGGCTCACTCTTGTTGTCCAGGAGGCACACATGAGAAGCCAGACACAGGGAATGTGGGTGAGATGTGTGGTACATTGAAAGTGCCTATGGGCCAGTTGAGAAGAAAGGGTCTGTGAGTGAGGCATTCCAAGTGGTTTATGGGTAGTTATCCCAATAGAGTTTAGAAAGTAGTTAGTTAGGTACCATTGCCTTGCAAGACTCTGGTGTGGCCATGTGCTCTTTGAGCTATGGCTGTCACCATGCTTCCTGGCTCTGGCCTCCTCCCCCACCTTGGGGAAGTGGATCTTCTCTCTCCCTTCTCTTTCTCTCTCTAATTTACTTTTAAATAAACTATATTTTTTAATCTAAAAAAAAGTAGTTACTTGGATATATGACCCTTTCCTGAGTTTCTAACTCTGGTTTCTATGAACCCCTCTCTCTATTTTCTGCCCCTACCCTCTGCTAGCCACTCTGCCATGATGATCCCCTCAATATTTTTGTAAAGATGGGAAAGAGGTGGGTCTCTTGAGCAGTATCCTGCATGACTGAGCTATCTAGGTTCCCTATGCTCTTTATGCTTTTACGGAGGAATCAAGGGGTGAAGAAGTTTCTTGGCACTGTGATGTGACACCTTGAGAGAGGGGTGACAAGAGTCAAGATAAATTTTTTTTTTTATTACTCAATGTGTGTATTATTAGGTTTTATTTGCTGGAATTTCTCTGCTGGGCTCCTGGACTCCCAAGATGGTACCCTCATCCATGAGTGATTGCTAAAATTGATACACTGTGAGAAGAGGATGGTAAACAACTCTTATTTTGCCAACTTGTTGATGTCACTTGCTCTAGGAAAGTGACATGTTTCTATGAGTTCCTATGTAACTAGCAAAACCTCATTGTAAAAGGAAGATATTTTCTTGCACCATTGACTTGAGACTTGGGTATATGAGTTGTTTTTTCCATTCAAATGTGGTCAGAAGTGCTATAGACAATGTTGGAGGAAGAGGCTTTAAAAACCATCTCATGGGTTGTCCATGCCCCTTTCCCTTTGCCAAGAGGTCATGATAAGAAAACAGTTGTAGCCAAGACATAAAGGAGAAAATTATTCTTTCTGAAAGAGCTCTGTACTTTCTTGCATAAATTATAAATAGCTTGTCAAGTTCTAAACAAATATATTTAAATAACAGATATATAAATTTATTTTATTTATACATACATTTGGGGGGTTATATGTATTATTTTTATCAAATTGGGGGTAATTGACATTTTCCCAGTATGCGTCTTCCAGTTTCTGAATATGAGTTTCTCATTAACCTCAGTAATGCATTATAGTTTTTTCCCACATTTTTGGTGAATTTATTCATTGGTATTTTTGGCATTTTAAAATCATAACAACAATATCACTTTTAACTCTTTATAACTAATATTGAGAAATATTATTGATTTTTAATATTAAGCTTATACCCAGAAACTAATATTTTAATAATTTTTCTGTAACTTATTTTATATTTTTGTGTATATAATCTTCCTCTCTACTTCTCTTGCCACACACACAGAATGTAGCAATTGTCTAATTTATACCAGGTATCAAACACCTAATATTAAATGGGAAAAAATCTGGACAAATATCTCTGAAACGAAGCTGAGAATCTTGTTCAAAATAACCATTTCTGCATCTCATCTGCTTTCACAGGCTTGGGTTATGACCTGAGCACATATATTCATAAAAATTTCCCTAATGGTTCTAATGTAAAAACCTGATTGTGAACCACTGTTCTATATCAATGAAATGATGTGAAATATGAATCCGTTTTCTGCATAATTCAAGTCTTGAATATATTTTGCTTCCAAGTGTTTTAATAACTGAAGCAAAAGCATATTGATTTGGACATGTTTGCTTTAATTTCCTTTCACCTTTGATTTGATAAGGGTATACTATAAAAACCAACCAATCAAAATTTAATATTAGATTTATTTGTAAGACGAAAAAATAACTTAAAGGTGAGATTCTTTAAATTTTTTTTTTAAAAATTGTGGCAGAACTAGCTAAGAAATGGACGTCTGGAGAAGAGGTGGCTGAATGTTTTCTCTCTTGGCTGAAATCTCCACAAACAACCAGCTACAATAAGTAAATCATTTTTAAATGGATGAGACTAGGAATCCAGATGTTTGGAAGCAAGATACTAGCTGGTAATGTGCTGTAGCCCATCATCCAGGCCCTTCCTGAGGGAAATGATAGCAAAGCCAGATTCTCTGCTTTCTAAATATCCTCTGGAAACCAATCTTGTTGTCACCAACATCACAGCTTTGTTTCAGCTGGCAATTTACCAACATCTGTTTGGCAAGGACTTTTTCCCCTTGACTCTCAGATATATATTTTCCCATTTGAAGCACTGAACCCAACACACAGCAAGAAAAGAAATCACAACAGCTATATTCCAATCCATTTGCAGAAAATCCTACAATCTTCTTATTTAAAATATTATTTTTACCTTCAAAATCTTGGCAGCATAAATTATCAGTGTGCACATCACTGCTTGCAGTAATCTAAAAGAGTGAAAATATATATGTATATATAACTACCCAGGTAGCCCTTCGCAGTTCTTTTGAGTTTTGCAAAGAAAAAGAGTCAGATGCAGCAGTTTTAAATTACAGAATATAAAAAACTGCACTTTACTAGCATTTTGGTCCCAAGGCTTTATAAATTTTAAAGATGAAATGAAATGCTTGGCAGAAGGAAAGTTTATTAAATGCACAAAATCATCAGTAACATCCATTACAGTTTGTCTGGCACGTGCTCAAGCACACCTTTTCAGTTCTTTGACCACTTTTATGATGGTCAAACTTATCCAATCATTTGTTGAGTGCAAAAGTTGTATTTATTAGGAAGGAGACAGAACATTTCTTTGGCTGCTTACAGTTCAAGTTGGACATATAACTCACTTCAGCATTGCACAAGCCAGCTGAGAGATAATTAAGTCATTTGAATGTGAGGTTTCTTGGCTTCCCTTTCTCTCACTCTCTCTTTTTTTTTTTTTTTTTTTTTGCTTTGTCTCTTCTTGGAAACAAAAAATATGAATTTGTCCCATGTCCTTCCCCTAACTCTTCTTAACATTCCCTCCTCCTCCTTGAAACAAGGGCACAATATTTCCTCTTACTGAAGAAAAAGTATTCAGAAAAATTATTAGCAAATGTTCATAAAAGCAACCTTAGATTTCTATAGAGCCCTGTAAATATGTTTCTCTTAACTCCATATTACCTCAAAATGACCTATTCATGTATCTGTACTGTAAATTCCTCTAGAATAGGAATATGTCTTATCCATCTTTGCACCCCTAGCACCTAAAAGAATAGTTTATGAAAGAATACTTTTTGAATGAAACTGAGCTGAAGGTCATCTACTATAACTTCTTTATTTTATGAATAAGAAAGCAGACCCAGGAGATGAAGTGATTTGCCCTGCTCTTATATAGTCAGTGGCAGTGTCCTACCACTCTGCAGAAGAGTTTTGAAAGGCAGCTTTTATTTTATTTTATTTTTTTACTACAAATTATTTGCTTACTCTGTGTTGTGTAGACTCACCCAGAGGGGAACACATTAAGCATATGAAGCCACTTGGAGACATCACGCAAAATTTTGGGCAGTGGGACCATCATTTGGCTGGTGATCCTTGGCTCTCCACATTTTGTTCTCTTAGTCCCAGATGGTAGCATGATTTCACATGCCCAGTGCCTGACTAAATGATTTTGTCCAAACTCAACATCAAGAAAATAAAAGGATGCAGTTTGAGTGGGACAAAAATTTGCAAACTACAGCATAAATAATATGTGCTGTTTTAATTAATGAAATAAATCTGTATCTTGCTATGCAAAGGCTAAGTGCAGATCAATTTTATATTCTCATGTCTTCAAATCTAAGTAACTTAAAAGTTTTAGACATTTAGGTATTTAAAGATATTTAAACTTTTTCTTTACCCAACAAAATTCTGTCATTTTGTCTTATAGGCATAATTCACATACACATACATACAAAAATGGTATGTTAGCAATGTCAAACATCTTAAAATTAATAATGTTATTTAGATGTTTTTCATACATGTGTTAGAATGTCAGTATTTCATTATTCTTAGCCTTGGAGGTGACACTGTCTTCTAAGAAATTACTTTGGGGTATTTTATTACAAGTTAATTTCCCTTGAATATTTGGAATGTTTTTTTCTACATAACTGAAGGTTTGACTTACTTTCTATTATAATAGAGTATATTATTTGAAATACAAGACTTTGGTTGTTTTCCAAAAAATTGGTATCAACTATTTAGTTCACATCTGAGCTATAATATAGTATTGTTCCTGTTTTGACTGCTGTTTTGACTTAAATAGAATCATTCCCTATTTTATTGCCAACAAATGTTGAATTTGGAGCTAGAATTACATACATCAGGTTAAATGCAGTACACAAATAAATACAGTATGCTGCTGTTTAAGGACTGCTGGTATGATCTACTGCCAATTCTTGAAACATTAAATTCTACTACTCCTCTACTAAATAATAATGTAGGCTTGAGGTATACCAGAGAACAGGAGGTGATGCAGCTATTGAAATCAACAGTCAGGCACCCAGTCACCAATTTGGGCTGGAAATTTGCCAAGGTAGATTTTGTTTTATTTTTGTAACTACTGTGAAAGCTGGTGAAATTAAAACATCCTCCCCCCCCCCAAATAGGGAGAAAAATGAATACCAGTTAGGGGGCCAGTAACTTTGGGATTCCAGTTTCTTCTCAAATAGTCCTTCCTAAGTCACTCTCTGCATCATTTCCTTGTCCTTGGTAGTGCTAAACCTATGCAGATTCAATGGAACTACTTTTAAATGATTTGTACAATGCTACTTTTTCTGGGTAAGGCCAATATGTGCTCATATCTATATAGATAGTTTCTGAGTTGGTATAACTCAACTTCAAAATTGGACAATTAAAAATTAGATAAATTTTATAGAAATAAGTTGCAAAACTGTGTTCATGTCTTTTTTTTCTCTTTAATAAGCAGGATGTAAGAGATTTAAAATGTGCATCACCTTCATATTTTGTGGTATTTGAGTAGAATTTAGCAAGAACAGAAATTCTTGGCATTTCCATAAGCTTTTATTTCTATTATCTCCAATACTTTTAGATTTCGAAGAACAGTTTCGGTGCTAATTACCAGATTTTGACTTTTATGAAAACCCCACACCACATGTCCTGATTTTATACCCAGTTGCATGTGGAATCTGAAATGTGGTTTTATCAAAATAAACTCACACTTTGGTGTGTGGAATTTCACTTGTAAAGTAGAGATCATGATTTCAAAAACAAACACAATTTGCACTTGGTTTTTCTTGAAAAAATAAAACGCTTGGCTGTGATCAGATGAAAAATGTTTTACTCAAGTACTAGCTTTTCTCTGAAAAGCATCTGTAGTCGGAGCCAAGTGGTCGTGAATGGCATCTTCCATGTAAGCACCTTGGTAGCTCATTATTTAATTGGTGTATTGTACTTTATTTTTTCCTTAGAATTATTTTGTTCTTTTTCAGAAATCCAAACGTTCATTCTAACGTTTTCTACTTACTTAGGTAAAAAAACAGTGTTTGTAAAGACCAGTTATGGGAAGAAAGGAAGATTCATAAGATAGCAATGAAGCCAAAGAAAGATAATTGGATACAATGCAGTCTAATGTAGAAATATCCAGTTATTTCCCTGGGAGGAAGTTGATGTAACAGAAAACAGAACTGTCTTGAATTCTAACCCTGCCACCTAGTAGCTCCTTTACCTTAAGCATGCTTCCTCATCTAGTAAATGGCAATGATTAACAGAAGAATTTTGAAGATGTCATGAGAAATGAGATATGGAGAGTTTCTAATTAAGTGATTGGAACATAATAGACACTTGGAAAAGTTGTTGGTGCCTGTGATGGCATTTTAAGTACACTGAAAAAAAAATAAAACAAATCTCATCAGAACAGTTGGGTTACTTAGATTTAAAAATTTTTATATGTAAAATTGAGAAAATAGTTTGTGCCTGTTTTACTTGTCATCAGCTCTATTAAAACTGTTTGTGTTAAAACGCTAAAGGGATTTCAAAAGAATTAGCCCTGGTAATCAAATAGGCTCATATCCCAGTAAAAGAAAAATGCAAGGGAAGTTCCTGGAAGAAAGGGACATGCACTGGGATTTGTTTTGTAATTTACAAGGTACACAAAACATCCTTGGAGGTCTCTGAAGAGAGTACAGAGAGGATTGGCATGTAGCTTGTGGTCCTGTTGTCAATGAGGTTAAGGAAAGAGCTATTTCTACCACTTATTGCTATAAATCTTTCAGCAGGTCAATTAACCTACTGAAGATGAATAGTAGCATTTATCTCAAAGAGTTATTTTAAGAATCAAATGAGATAACACACGTAAAGATTAAGCAAAGTCCCCGGAACATGATAAACATTCCAGAGATAGTTTAGCTCTCAACATTATCAGTCTGTCTTTCCTTCATGGGGCTCTTTCTTAGAGGTATCTACTTATCTTTCTGGAAAGAACACAAAATGGAATCGAATATTTTATATTATATTTATAATAGAACTTTTTGCCTTTAAAGTTTTCTCTTTCTATCCAAGGTCTTTATTATTTTACATTAGCATTTTTCTTAAAAGCTCATGGCTATATAGAGAACTATCTTCCGTTATAAGAAAAATGATTGGGTCTCAATTCATTGAATTATTTGAATATGATAATAAGTCTTCAGTTTCTTTATTTCTTCATCTTGGACATCCTGTAGCAATGTGTACACAGGTAGCCTTAGGATTTAGGACTTCATCATGGACAACCTTTTTATGAATCCATTGTTAAACTCTTTATGAGATTCATCAAAGTGAGTAACACTGCTAGTCCTGTAAGAGTCTCTTACCCCATGAATGATTTATGACAAAGAGGAGCTACTTTATTAAAAGGTTCTTACACTCCAGAGGCTCTTGTGAGCTCAGAGGTAAGAGTTGCCATTATTACATTAGAAGAAATACATGTTTATTCATGAGAAATAAAAGTTATGGGGAAGTTTATTAATTTGTTGGGTAGTCCTGATTTCTTTTTATATTCCCCTTCCTTTGTTTCTTTTTTGTAATCATTTTCATGTATTTATTTCATTGATACTTCTCACATGTTACAATGTTCTTGGCCCTGCTAGAGCTATTCTCTGCCTTTAAGGAGCTGCTAATAGTTCTCAAAGTGGGCAGTACATTAGCATCACGGGCTTTTGTTTTAACACATTCACCACCAGACAAATCTTTTCACTTTTCTAATACTGAGAGCAGGTGAAAATAAAATTTTTTTAAAATCTGAAGCTGGTTGCCACTAACTTCTGTTGTTAAGTGCAAGTGAAATGGTCTTTCCTAAATTATCACCTTTCTCACAAAAACAGCTGAAAATTGCAGACATATCCAGTATTTGCCTCAGACACCACTCTGACTAGCATTCTGTACTTTGTATTTTTATTCAAATTATAAACCCAAAAAGACAGTCACCCACGATGAGGTAAATTCACATCAGCAGTAACCAGGAACAGGATTTGGAATGAGGTAAATTCACATCAGCAGTTGCGAATGAGAGGATTTACACCCAATCATTATATCTGAGTCTTCTGAATGTGGGTATAGTCCCAGAGGCAGAAGGAACCTACTACTCTGGTGATCTGAAAAGAAGGCCAGTGGGTTGGACTACAGTGATCAGGAAATAGAGGACAGGAGATGGGTGTGTTAGAGAAGCCAGAGCCTGACCGCAGGTTCAATTTCTCCACTTTCAGAAACTTAAATAAAACTGGACTTAACAAAGCATTTATTCAGATTATAAAGGGCATTCCTTTTTCAATTTTATAATAGGAATGGGATGGTAAAAAGATTTTTTGAAGAACTCGTATCTCATTTCAAACGTATGTTGCAATTTGAAATCTGCTTAATGTGGTCTTCACATTGATATTTCAAAGTAGGGTGATGGAGGTATCAAATGTCTATAGTGAAATTTTTGTAATCACTTGAACTACAGATGCCAATTCTCTCATCTCCCTTGCCTTGAAACATTTGCTAGTGCAATATTTCATATATTCAAACATCATCAATTATTAACTATAGGTAATAAACATACTTTCCTTTTACTTTGTTCTTTATACATGGTTTTCTAAGTCTACTGGATAATTTATCATGTGGCCTCAATGTTATCACTTAGTTACCATAAAGATGGGATGAAAAAGTAGAGTAACGTGATCGTAGTAGAAGTGGAGAATTTTAAAAATTCACTCATATCATTTTGGCATCTACATTTCTTGAATCTTACTTTTTTTAAGGTTAAAGTACAGTTATGAGTTGTGCTGCTGCTTTTAATCTGCAGTCATAATGTGAATCTGGCTTCATTTGATTGCATGTTTAGAAGAATGGCTAAATGCATGAAAAGTTATCTAATGGTCTATTAGAACAATGCTTTGTTTGATTCATTAATATGTAATGAAATGTATGCTGTAAGGAACTACTGAAACATATTTTTTTGGCTATAATTCAAGAATGTGTATATGATTGGAGAGTGTTATTTTTTCAGGAGAATGAAGTTTAATAGTAATCAGATGTTCATTCTGGAAGCACAAGAATAGTAATGATATTATTGGAAATAATGTTCAAATGTTTGCCTCATATTCAGCCTGATACAGAACCACATAATATAGAAGGACAAACCTTGCTCTTTGTGTCCTTCTAATCAAACTTTTTCCTGGGGTCTGGGCACTTGACCTTGGTGAAATATTCATATTGGTCTGTTTTTTCACACTATTGAAAAGACTGGTTTTAATGTATTTTGCAATCCTGTGCCATGGCCAATGGGCTATCAGGTAAATCTATAAGCTATATTTTCTCCATTTAACTAGAGGAAGTATAAAGAAAGCGACATACCTAATGATAGGAAGACTGGTAGGTTTTTTAAGATTTAATTTTTTTAATTACTTAGTTTAAAATTTTAAAATATTTCTTGAATTTGTTATGCTAGTTCAACATCCTTCCCCTTGTTTCATGCTAATAATAAACATGTAGGGGTGTGTGTGTGTGTGTGTGTATGTGTGTGTGCGCGCGCGCGTGCGTGTGTGTGTGTGTGTGTTCCTAAGCTGGTAAACAGGAGAGATATGCAGAAATTAATCTCAGTTCCTAAAATAAAACCAGCTGAGGAAGACTGTATTCATTATGTTTTAATTTTTTTTTTGTTGGCCTATATAGTATTCTTACCATCCAGTTTTAACTTGAATATCTTTCTCTTCCCAAATTTCAACCCTGACATTGAGGTGATTGCTTCAGAAAGGAGCCTGTGACCCTGTTTGGTCAGTAAAACAACAAGCCTCAATCTCAGAACTTTCATTAGTGCTATCTCACTCACTCTTCCTTACTGGCCTTGAACAGGGGGTGATGTGAGGCCAGAGTAGTAACCAATTTGTCACCAAGGTGATGACAAACATTTTAAGAATAAAACCAGCATACTTAAAGGAAAGTCCAATCGTGGAGGCAGAAAAACAGTATCTTGGTGACATCATTTGAATCTTTATCCAGCTGTTTTTACTCTTGCACTTGGACTTATTTGAGCTGATACATCTTGTTGGCTAGCTTTGTTTGGGTTGAGTTTTGTCCCTTGAGCCTTGTAGAGTCCTAACTGGTACAGAATATTCAGTTGAAGGAGAATTGGTGGGTCTGGTTCAAAAGAGTTATATGTGTGCATTAATTATGTGCCATATTATCCATGACATTTTTCATGCCCTTTTACCCAAGTAATTGCTCCCATCAACCATCAACCATAATCATATATATGTGCAATCCAAAGTCATAGTCTTTGTGACTCACAAGTCTTTCTGATCAGCTGCTTACAAACTTTCAGGGTTTTGAGTGGCTCTATGTCCTATTAGTCCTGCTATGCTTAGCTGTCAGGTCCTCAAAGACCCTGTCTGCAGAGGTAGCATGAGTGCTGGTGTGAGAAAACTCCAGCGATCATATTCTGTGAGAGTCAGAGATGATCCGAGTCATCTGAACAGTCCTTCGGTGCATCTGTCTCATATGTCGCATACAATTTGTGAGAAGTATCCCTCCAGTTTTCCTATAAAACTAACATCAGTGTTTACCTATAAACAGACACAGAAGTCACTGCTGACTGTACTCTGCTTTGTATACAATCCTATTATATAAAGAGCTCAAGCAGCATGTCTGTCTGCCTAGATGTGTGTGTTCTCCTTCTCCAGCTGCCAACCACCTAAATTATTCAGCAAGCCCTGATCATGCCAAGTTTTTAGTCAACAATGGAGATCCTGCCAAAGAGCTAATAATGTTAAAAAAAAAAAAAGCAATGTTTGTGACAATTAACAGAGCCTGCAGCCTGCAACACGCATTGGACTCATTTGTAAGGGAAAATTTAAATGATATGCTTCATTATAAATGGTCCCATGCAGCACATTGCTAATCAACCCGGCAGCTTCTTCTTCTCCCTCACCCCCGCCCCTCTTCTTCCTATCTGATAAACTCAAATGGCAGCACTGTGTCAAGGCTCTTGGCCACTGCTTGCTGCAGCTATAAATGTAGCATGGTTATCTATCAGTATTATAATCAGCTTAGATCAAACTGAATAATTAGCTCTAACATGGATGAATAGAGCACCAGCCTCTTATCTTGTCTATTAATAATCACAAGTATAACTTCACAGCCAAATCAAGAGGTATGTTACTGTTCCCCTGAGAGTCTGTTTGGGTAAAACCCCCTGTGACTGCACCAATCTAAGTAGTGCAGATGGGACAGTGAGCCCATAATGATGGGCTGACAGCTGCCAAACCCAGCAATCCCTCCCCCACCCTTGGCATACAGAGAGAGAAAGAGAAAAAGAGATTGATTGGGGAAGTGGGACTGATTCTCCATGCTAAATAACTATTATTTCTTAAATAATGGTTTTAGATAAAGAAGAGGGAAAAGGAGGAAAGAGGACAGAAGGCTTGCTAGATCTCCAACTCCCAGTCTCAGTCTCAGGGAAATGGCACTCTGCAGGCTTGGTTAGGCCAACGATATTTAGCCCACAGACAGCACATGATCACCTTGAGCCTCCGTTTTTAAGACATGTGGCTGTTTCTTCTTTGAAAATGCCTCACATAACTGAATTCTTCAGGCAAAAAAACGTTTTATTTGTAGAGGTGATCCACCTGTAAGTATGCATCTTCTTTAACCATAAAGGTCTGAAATAATGTATAAGAAAGAACACAGCAAAATTTTTAGTACTTTTAAATTTTTATAAGTAAGTTCTTACATGCAATGTAGTACCTCCCGGCTTTGCTTTAATTTACATATGTCAATTTGCTGAAAGCTGTGAGCCTTCTACCCAGAAAAACTGTGCTCATATGTAAGGTTACACAACAATTTGAATGAAAATTTGGGGAAATTCACAATCTCTCTAAAGTCCATCTGTGAAATTTTAAGAGGTCTATAGCCCCTAGCTTCAGAATACCTGGCTGCAGGATAGAAACAACAAAGACTTCAAAAATAAAAGTAGAGTCTCTAATTGTGGGATAAACTATGTTTTAAATGTTCATTTGTAATTTGGTTTTTGAAAATTGGGAAAATATTTTCCCATTGAAACGTTGCTGACGAAAGTCTATTCACAATAGCAAAAACATTGAGCTAATCATGCTACCCTTAAAAGTGGAATAGATTAAAAAATGTGGTACATATACACGATGGAATATGATGCAGCCTTAAAGAAGGAAAAATTATGGACTTTGCAGCAACTTGGATAGATTTAGAGTCTTTCATACTCAGTGATCTGTCACAGAAACAAATAACTGAGTACCACATGTTCTCACTCATAAGTGGATGTTGAACATTTATCATAAAGCTATGAGAAAGGGATTGGCAATAGTGGGATACTGTCCAGGTGAGGGAGGGCACATAACCTCAATAAATATACCTAATCCCACACCAGGCGAAGTGAGGACCAATGGGAGGCCCAAACTTCACCTGTACGATGACTACTTATGTACCTAATCCTCACATCTCTAAAATAAAAAAATAAGTTCATTCATTCACTCAGCAACCTTTATTTTACTGTCTCTCTCTATACTTGCTCCCTCCTCCAAATTCCTGCTGCATGTCAATCATCAGACTGTGTGCTGGGAATACAATGCTGAAAGTCTTGGTCTTCAAAAGCCTCACGGTCTGGTGGAGTTCAGTAATATGTTAAAATTGTCTACAACATACCATGAGAAGTGTAATCATACTGGTAGTGTCCATTTATTGCCAGACAGAGGAGGAAGTGATTAAAGCTGCTTGGTGGTGAGCAAAAAGAATGAGAGAGGTAGATAGTTTGATGTAGGAATACCCAAAAAGAGCTAATGTTTGCGTTGTCCTTTATAGGATGAATAGAAGTTTTCCAGGCAGACCAAGGACTTTCCACACAGAGAAACAAGGTTAGGCTTGCCTTAGAAAGATCATTTTGAAGCTTTGTGGAGATTATTTTGAAGGCTATAGGGCTCTTAAAAAGGTATTGCTCCAGGTTACTGCACATAAATCTATTCAACTCCAGAAAATCCAAAACAGTGTATAAAATTTATAAACCCTACAGTTTTTTCTGTTAAGCAAAAGGATATAATGTGAACAGCAGACAGATTATTGAAACTGGCAAGGTGGAGTTGGTCAAGGATCTTATCAGAGAGTTTACAGTGGCTTTGTAGGGGGTATATATATGTGACAAGTGGATTGAGGAAGAGAAATGGAGGTAAGAAAGTAACTGCAGATGAGTAAAATGACAATATGCTCTACTGATGAGATAAACAAGTAGAAAGGGAAAAATGATGATACAGGAAAGAAAAAATATATCTGCAGGAGCAAAAACCTTGAATATAAGGGGACAGGGCTAGAATTCAGTGTAGAAATATAAGTACCAGTCTTAAATAGGAGCAGATACGTTTTGTCCATGCCCTATAGCTAACAGGTAAAAAATCCTGTCTGGAATTGTAGTTGTGGAAATGAAGACAGAATAGTTAGTTGTTTTTGTTTTTTTTTTCAATAGAGTGTTTCAAGAAAAAAAGTCCAGAAACCAGAAGTGACTTTGATCTACATAGCGTCTTACTAACCACTCAAAATACTGTAATATTCCCATAAACTCCTAGGGCCTTTCTCAGGCCAGGAGAATCACAATCAGTTGCTATAATTGCACTCTCTAAAGACTTAAAATCATTATACTACTCTCTTCCAAGTTGGAGTTTATTGTGGAGAAATCTGAGGCTAACTTGAATTTCTCATATAGATGATTTGATCTTTTTGCCTAGTTGCTTAAAAATTCTTTCTTTTTTGAATTCTGGTAACTTTATCAAGTTATGATCATCTGTATTATTTTTTCCCTCTCCTGGAACATATTGTGCTTTTTCCATCTAAAATATAAACCTTTTTTTTCTGGAAACTTTTATTTTATAAAAACTTTGCCATTTTTTTCTATATTATTAGCTCAGATTTCACTTTTAGGATCACCAGTTATACATATGCTAAATATCCTTTTGTCATATTATTATCTCTTTAATCATTTAAAAGTCATTGGTTATTTCCATTTACTTTTGTTCAATTTTTTTATTCCTAACTTCCACATATCTAATTGTATCATCAGCTGTGCTTATTTTTTTTCATGATGCCTATAATGTGACTTTTGGGTTTAATTCTGCCTCCCATTTCTTAGCTTTTGCTGCATTGTGTTTATTTATTCTTCCTGTATCATTTTACACTATCTTTTCTAAGCTCTTCTACTGAGATCATGGCAATGTATTTAGTCAGATTTTATCTGTTCAGTAGCAATTCCTTGCATCCCTGTGCATCATTTGACTGTCATTTTACGTATAATATTTTAATGTAGATTGTTTCAGTAATTTTAGCTAACTAGTCATTTTTATAATTATTGACATTTTTCCTTAATCTTTGGTTATTAGAGTTTCATGTTGGGGAGGGGCTAAAGAAGTGTTCTGTACTAGTATTCTTAACCCGTTCTTAATTCTGTGTGTGTGTGTGTGTGTGTGTGTGTGTGTGTGTACGGACACGTACACACGTATGTAGGAATTAGGGAATTGTCTTACCCTTTATTTATTTTCAGTCAACAAACATTTGCAGCTCTAGGACTGCTGCAGATTGGAATCACTTTCCTCTATAATGTCTCACATACAGAGAGCTTTCTGAAAAAAATAACCTGGCTGTACATCTCTTTACTTTGCCCAGCTCAGCATTGCCTAACACTTTTCATGTCCAAAGATTCCAAGCAAGTTAGCAACTGCAATCCATGCACTCAATATCATTGTTGCAATACGCATTTTTGCTTCCTTGTTTTGTTCTTCAAACTATGTTGAGTATTTTGAATAACCACGTGTCCCTTTCTTTGTTTAAAATCTGTAAATGCAAGTGTCCTTCTGTACCTCTACTTGATCTTTACCTTTCTCCTTTCTCATTGATTATATTTTGGCACAACAGATAGCATTTACTTTGATTAAAATAGAGTCTGTGTTTCCACTCTTCTTCCTGGAGAGGCTTAACCTCACAGAAATAAAAATTTCTTGTGCGTATACAAATAAAACAACTTCTAACTGTTTGGGACAATTTCCAAGAGAAGGAGAGGACAAAATTTAGGGAATTGTCTTACCCTTTCTGACATCTTCAAACCAGAAGTCAGAAATCACTTGTTAATACTTGTTTCTTGTAGAAGATATTTATGCTTGAACTGGGATCTCAGAGTTTGCCTAGTATCACAGCAAACTGATGAAAGAGAGCTTTGGGCCAGGAGTGCTTTCAATCTTTCTAAATTGACATCTGGCAGAGACTACTAATTATATTCATTCATTATCAGTCGTATTGGTCAGGGGTTTTTTTCTGAAAAAAAGAGAAATCCAAGTAAAAATGCTTAAACAAAAAGGAAGGATTTGTTGCTTCACATGATCAGATTATAGGAAGGTCAGGAGTAGAGCTTGTTGTGTGGAAAAATAGAATTGGGAACTTAATTGCCATCAGGCTTTTTTTAATTTTAATTTTTGACTCACTTATCATCTTTGTTTCTCTGTATGTCAGTTTCAATCACTCAGACTGGTTGAAACCACTGTAGGGGATTCAGTGATTGGTGGTTCCAAATTTGTATCTTTGCAGTGTCTTGAACATCAAAGAAAATACAATTTTTTTCTGTCAGCATGAGTGTAAAAAATCTCAAGGGAACAATCCTAATCAAGTTGGATTGTTACTGGTGCCTGTCCCTTAGAGCTCTCATTGTGGCCAGGCTTTGCCTCATCTATGTGTCCAACCCACCTCTAAGGAAAGTGGTGCCTATTTTTGGAAACAAGTAATGGGGGAAAAGGGATGGGAAGGCCACATACGATAACCACTACACAAATTTAATTGTAGTGGTAAGGCACTTTAGAGATGTTTCTCATGTAGCCTTTCCAACAGCTATGTTGGTATCACGTGTAAAATATTATAGCTAAGCTTCTTCTATATACATAAACAAACAAACACTTGCGGGCTATCTCCTACAAATGAGACATAGCGATTTTATTTTGAGCTGACAGGAAAAGCATAAACACATAAATGTGTAGTCATTCTACTTCTCTATTTCTTTCAAAACCATTTAGTCAAGGTTACTTGGGCTGAACTATTAACTAATTAAGACAATTGCTAAAGTGATCTCTCTATGAAAAAGCTGCTTGGTCCCTGGAAACTTAGGGAAGCCCTTTATTAAGTATATAAACTTTATTTAGCTTATCTCAGTAGATAAAAATTAAACAGAAATAAATGATTATACCATTTGGAGGTTTGGAGGGTGTGGAGAAAAAAACAACACACAAAAACTGATGCCATTTACTCAACATATGTGCTTTTCACTAAGGGTTTAGAGTGTATCTTCACTTTTTATACTGTAAAAGCAAAAGGTAATCTTTGGAATTTATAAATTATCTTATCTTTTAAAGCCTTTTAAAATACATTTCCAAAGTATTGATACTTGTATGAAATACTCCACTTTCAAATGTATGACAAATCAGGTGCTAAAAGAAGGCGACATGCTTACTAACTCTCTAAAGAAAGAATTGTTTAAATTTTTATTTTGCACCATTGAATAGCTGTGTAACTTCTCTCCAATCAGTCATGGAGTAGTTTCACTTTATTTATCAAGATAATGAAAGTCTCAATTTTTTTTCTTTCAGGGACAAGCAGCTGGAAAGAAGTAAAGTGAGCAAAGTTTTCTTATTCTTTTGTGAATTTTATAGAGATAGTAACTTGGCACAGATCCATGTTTCCAACATCTTACCCCTAAGGAGCTAGTTAGTGTAAAAACAAAAAAAGAGAGAGAGAGAAAAAGAAAAAAAGTCACTTGGGTAAATGCAGGTACCAATTCCCTCTTTCAAAAACAAGAGAAGGGAAAAATAATCCATTTTTTATGGTATATTACCTAGAAGTGCAGACATGACTTGGTAATCATGCTTTTGTTGCACACAGACTGTAAAATATTTATGGAGACAATGTGATTTGGGTCAAGACATTAAATAAAGTAAAAGTGCTTTATTCAATTTGTGATGAACAGTATCCATATTAAAAACCATTGGGAAAAGTGTTCAAATGAAAAAATATGCTTAAAACAAATTCATCTGTTCAATGTTCATAAATGTTTTAAGAAATGCAGACAAACAAGTCTTGAAATCCATATTTACTGTACACAGTTGAAAAACTAATAGTATTTATTTAATCCAGAGGGGGAAGTGACTCAAAATTTGGCTTTTAATGATCAACAGGAAATATTTCCTGAGAAATTATGAAAGTATTTGTTGTCAACCAAGCTACAACAGGGTTATCATTCTCCTCTTGGCAAATTGCTAATGCTATTAGACTAACATTGATTTACAAAAGAGAGATTTCTTTTAGACCTGCAGAAAATCTTATATTCTGATTCAAAAATACTGTCTGGACTGAAGGCAATTGTGTGAAGAATGCAAAGCTGAGTGTTTACTTGAGAGTTGGGTATTGCCCAATGGTTATTACACAGCAAATTAAGTAACATATTCACTCAGGGATATTATTTTGTGCTGATTAGGGTCAGACTGTGGGGTCTTGTTCTGTTGGGTCATTCACTAATGCATGTTCAGGATGAAAAAAATGCTTCATAATTTAAACAGAGAAGTAAAGCACAGCTATTCTGTATTATTATCTGTATGAAATCTGCCCTCTGGAGCCTACATTCTGGTTTAGCTAGTGAAATTTAAGGTCAAGTTTATTGCGACAGTTCTACTCACTCATTTAAAGTTTGTTAATTATTTATAAATTATTTCCTTTGAGAAGAAAGTTATCCATTTTTACCAAAGCAATCTTCACATAAGTATCAATCCAAATTCAGCCTTAAACATTATGTAAGTTAGTGCATGTTTTGCTTTCGTGTTTGTGTAAATAATGAAAGATGTGGGAATGTCTGTATGACTTGGTTCAGGTGAATTTTGGTCAAACTCCAAGAAAAATATAACATTAATTATAATAGCCAACATGTGTTGAACTCATACTAGCTGCCATGTACTGGTCTAGTTGCTTCCTTTAAGTTATCAAAGTGGTTCAAATGATCTTTGACTTCTGAGTAAATCATAAAATGTAATATAATATGATTAAAAAACCCTCAGTTTTTAAATTCTGTTTTTATAAACATGAAGCTTTGTGGGCTATTGGAAACTAATCATTGGTATGATGCCTACCTGTGAGAGGGCTTCATGGAAAACTAGGGTAAAACCAGCCTACAGAATATATGTGAGATTAATGTAAAAATAATTAAATCATTACTGATTAAAGGCTATCTAAATGCTAGGTGCTAGTAGATGTCCCTTTAGTGTAACATTTTCTGAGCCTTCATGTAGCACACTCCAGACAATAAAACAACAGGTAAATATAGCATCATACAAAGCTGAAGTGGGAAGTGAAGGACCAAGTTACAGAAAATTCTACACACAAAAGAATTTCTGGTCCCAAGCCATACACTTGCCTGTGGTCAAACCAGATCAACTGGAACAAAAAGCAAACTAATAGATTTATTTTTTTTCTATGTTTTTGGATCTTTTTAAAATCCAGTGGTTGGCAAATTATGGTTCTTGGGTCAAATCCAGTCTGACACTTGCTTTGTACAGCCTGTAACTAATCGTGAATTTCACGTTTTGAAATGATTGGAATAAAATTTAAAGAGATAATATTTCATGACATGTAAAAATGTAAAATTCAAATGTCAGTGCATAAACAAAATTTTACAGGAACACAGCCATTCTCATTCATTCAGGTAGTGCTTATGGCTGCTTTTATGCCATACAACAGACTTGAGAATGTTTGGCTTGCAAAATCTAAAACATTGACTATCTGACTTTTTAAGAAAAAGTTTGCTGTCTCCTATTCTAGTCCACTAATGTGATATGTTTTTTATTAACTTATACTAAGTACCACTCGTCTTGTTGGAGGCTCATCCTCAGTGTGCTACATCTAATTGTCAAGGAAAGTGAAGCGTCTGAGATTTTACATTACTCGTAAGTCAACAATTTTGCCTGACACATTTCACGATACTGATAGCCAGCATGCAATTCCTGGGTCAGTGAAAAAGGAACTCACAGCATTAGCAGTATCCAGAATATCAGCATTTCTGGGCTGGATTCTCCAAGTTCTAGAGAGTCAGATGATGTCCACAAACAGTGGATTTCATTTCAGGAAAGGAACTGAGTTTAAGGAAACCTAATGTGTTATACTCGGTGGTAAGCAGATCTGTGTTTTTCTCTAAGGAAGATATTATCTCTGTTTTCCAAGACTGCTCACACTACACCATCAACAAAAGGAAGTCATGCCTCACTTGCAAGACATGGAGAAAAACAAGAGACTTATTCTGAATCATTTTCTAACACTGATTAATTTTGTTACCATTTTTGATGAGACCAAATACATATTGCAAAATGTTTTAAAAAGTCACCTAAAATCAGCTTGAATTGTACTTGAACATTTTAATGATACAAATGTTTTTAATTTTTTTCTATAAATGTTTCAAAAGTTATTTAAATAGGTGAAGCAAAGTAGGAAGTCGATGTTTTTTATCCAGGCAATCTGGGGATACATAGTGAGGCCTGCACAGCTCAAAAATCAAATGCCCCACTCTTTCTAATAGGTAGTGAGCCTTACTGTTTACACGATAGTCCCATTATCTACCCTCTCTGTGGTTTGATTTTCAGAGTGAAATTTTATTACTTGACAGAATGTAGTAATCTTTAAAAAATGTAGATTATTTTTGTGTCTCCTAATGGCTCTTAGAATTCTCATGGAAGTGTTTCCTTCTTTTATCTCTAAGTAGAACTCCATTGTTAACACATTGTTCACTGGCAGTCTGTGGGAAAACTCAATGACAACCACAGACTTGGATCCATGATTTTGGGAATCAGGCTGGTGAGGAGGCTGTACCACAATCATAACTTCTCAGGAGAAATGCTTAAACAAGTACAAATGCATTCCTTTCCAAACACAAGCTTTAAAGTTTTCTGTTTTAAAAGGTAAACAACCTTGAACCCAGAAAGGTAGTGATATTAAGTCTTCTGCAAGTAAAATACTTCTGAGTATCCAAGATGATTGAAAGGATACGACTATTATTTCCTAATATGCTAAAAAATAATTTAATAATTTAAAATATGATAAAATGTGACTTTACTAAACAACAGAGTATCCTCTTCTTCTATTCTAGGCTGTAATCCTTGGATAGGCAATTTGACCATCATATCTTGTGCTTTTTTCCTATAGGCTGTCCTAATACTCTCAAAGACTTTTTACTATGAGATTTATTTTCTTGAATAGACACCAGCAGGATATAGCTCAAAACTATTAAAAATAGACACCAGCAGGTTATAACTCAAAACTGTTAAAAAATTCACATATATACACATATATTTGTGTGTGTATATATATATGTATGTGTGTATATATGTGTACATATGTGAATGTATATACACACATTTCTTTTTTGCTAGCATTTCCTTTGTGATTAATTGCTACTAAAAGTAAATAAGAAGATGTATTAAGATAGGTTAGTTTCAGTCACAAATAATATGTTACCAAAATTGTCCTTTTAAAATGGCATTTTGCTTCATTTTACTGCTGTCTTTTTAAAAAATAACTTTTAAGAACTGAAAATATCTAAAGTCAGATAATTGGTGATGCAAATACATTTCTTTTCTTATCACTCTTATGGGAGGGAAGGCATATTTTGTGATACATTAAATTACAAGGCATTTTAGATATGATGAATTAAATTTCTGGATCACCTTGGTGACAGTGTTCTGAAAAGCATTTCATGCCACCAGTTGCAAAAATTTAGTGGTTGGGATGGTGTCTGATCACCTCTTTGGAACACTGATGGGTGAGGGATGGGAATGAGAGATCTGAGACCCATCGAATCTAGCTGGGGTAATTTTTTGTTTGTTTGCTTTAATCTTGAAGTTGTGGAATATCATTTATCAACTCAATATACATATCATCTTGTCTTTTGTCATAATGAGAATTTGTGGTTGCATTTTCCAGTTACATATTTACCATCTCCAACTCCTACCAATCCTGCTCAATTCTGACAGAAGAAGCTAGATAAATATAGCTCCATGTATTTTACCTTCCAAAATATAGAGGCTATTCTACCTAATTTTTCTCTTGAAGCTTGCTGTCAGCATCTATAACTTCTTCTTCACTCAAATTTTATTGAAAAGCATGTCATCTAGAAGTCAGTGGTGATATAGAGAAAGTCTCAGCAGGTTTACCAATTTAGAATTGTTTTGTTTTGATATCTATTTGCCTTGGGTGCTAAGTAGTGTACATTATTTCTATCCAGAGAATGAAAATACTGCACTGATAGATTGTGATGTATGGGAGTTACTCCAAATGAATTCTATTTTAATCTTAAAAGTTGTGCCATTAATTGCAGCCTAAAAATAGCTAATAGTATTAGTTTTCAAATTTCTTTGAGATCTCAAAGATGAATGATGATTTAAAAATACTTAGAGCTTACAAAGATACATATAACATTTTTCTATTAAAACATGCATCGGTGAATTTCTTTTCCATTCCTTTTCAAGAGAAATCAGCCTACCCATCAAGAAGTGACTAAACTGCATAATAGTCTTCTGAATACTCCGTTGTGAAGGACTTGACACAGAGATATTTAAGAACAGAGACAAGAAAGAGAAATTAGTTAATAAGTACATTAAAGAATTATGTTCCTTATAACTCTTTTGATCTCTTCTGATTTCATGTTACTTGTTTTGCTATTTAGTCCCTTTGATCTAAGTTTTAAAATATTACATTTTAACTAGCTATTCCTATGGAGTGGTTATTTCTGAAATACAAAGATTAATTGGAAATGGGCCTTGCCATTGTTGGCATGGTTTATAGTCTACTTGAGTAGACAGATACATAAATGAATTGTAATATGTTAAAGTTGTGTTTACTAGCAGATAAATCCTCTTTCCTATTTCTTAAAATATTATAAACACATATTAACAGGCACTAAAAAATACTTATTGAAGGATTAGTTTGAAACATACTTTAAGAAATGCCTAACCTGATAAAAGGCAGGGGAGGTATAGTTCAAACAGATTTTATAGAGAAGGTGCTGGTTGAGTCTAGTATTGAAGGCTGACTACAAACTGGTAGGTAGATTAAAAAGTATGATGGGGTGGGGCAGGGTGGGAGAGTTTCATACGCAGAGAGAAAAAGCATAGAAAATGACATAAATCTAGGAAATAGTACGGCAAATTCATTTAAGGAGTTCAGTAGAGTTAGAGCATAGAGTCTGTGTGTGAGAGGGCAAGAAGCCTTGAAAGGTAGCCAGAGATAACAGTTTGAAGAGCTTTGTATACCATCTACATCTTCAGGCTTAATTTTGAATAAAAAAAGAAAACCATTGTATCATTTTAGATAGGGAAGTCATATGATTAATTTCATGTTTTAGGAAGCTTAATTCTGCTGTTGTTGTGTGAGGGACAGACAGGAAGGGTGGCACACTGAAGAACTGGAAACAGATGAATTTATAATAAATGTGGCATAAGCAAAGGCAGCACCAGTTAAAATGGAGTGTGGAGTTCATAGAAAGGTATTTAAGAGCTAGAATGAATGGATTCTATAATTGGTTAGATGTGGATGTGATAGAGAAAAGCTAACATGAATCCTAGGACAACTAACTGAACAATAGTGCCATAACAAATGTGGACAACACCAGAAGATGATGAGATTTAGATATAAATGTAAATTCTACTTTGCCTGTGGAGCATCAAAGTACTGATGTCCAGGCTGAAGCAAAATTGGAATTGAGGCAGTATATTCAGGCAATCTATGTTATGCTTCAGTAACAAACATCTCTAAAATATTAGTGTCTTAAAAGCATCAATTTTATTTCCTGCTCATGGTACATATTCATCTAGTCCTGACTCCCTTACATTAGATGAAAGAGCCTTCATCAATCAGAGTGCTGCTTGTCTTTGAGTGTTAAAGAACTTGGTTAACATTGCACACTGTCTTTTAGGAACTTCTTCCTGGAAGACACATGTCTCTTCTGGCTAAAGAGCTCTGGTCAAAGCATGTCACACTTCCAGGTACAATTTCAAAAGAATGGGGAAAGACAATCTCATATTCATGCCTAGAAGAAAAGAATAGAATAAGAATATAAAGATGGTGACTGGAATTGGGAGCCATCAATAACAATAAGTAATGTTTAAAAATATTACAGTAGATAAAATAAGCTTAATAATTATATATAGTATAAAAATAAAAGAAGGCCAAGGACTGAATTATGGGATATAACAACATTTAAGTATAACAAGAGTCCTTAATAATATGGTAAAAAGAAGACATTAGAGACTTAATGTAGAAGAATTAACCACAAAAACTTTAGTAAAACCATCAACTACGATTTACAAAGCAATTTCATATGCAATATCACTCTTAAATTCCCATTAAGTAGTCTGAGGCTCTAACAGGTTGAGTAATTAATTTTTACTTGATGGAACTGAACCTATTATGCATTCCAATATTATCCAAGTGACTTGTTCTTTAGGAGATTATTGGACGTGGGTAATCATTAGTGGGACAATGAAACTTTTTTCCCTACAAAATACAAAAAGGAGGCTTAACAAATGTAAGAATGCATCATAAAACGTGTGTTCTAAAAAAAGAAGGACTCTCAGTATATAAATACGTGCACATAAAAACGGTGAGCGCTGCCACATAGTATCCTCGTACATCAGCTGTTGGGCCGCTCAGTGTTGGCAGTGCAAGAGTAGAGAAGACTCTTGAGTGTCACTACGGGAGTACATGAAAAGGTGTTCACTGCTGGGTGCGGTGGCTCAAGCCTATAATCCCAGCACTTTGGGAGCCTGAGTGAGAGGCTTGCCTAAGTTCAGGGGTTCAAGACCAACCTGGACAACTTGGTGAGACCTCATCTCTACAGTAAATCAAAAAATAAGCCGAGCATGGTAGCGCACACCTGTAGTTCCAGCTACTTGAAAGGCTGAGACGGAAGTATCGCCTGAGCCCAACAGATCGAGGCTGCAGTGGCTGGGAGCATGCACTCCAGCCTGCACAACAGAGTGAGACTGACTCAAGAAAAAAAAAGAAAGAAAGAAAAGGCGTTCACAATGATAACTTTCCAGTACTATTTTCCTTTTTGTTGTTGATTATACAAAAATTTGTATTTATCTCATGTGTTTATTTATTTTATTTTATTTTTATTTTTTGAGTTGGAGTTCACTCCATCGCCCAGGCTGGAGTGCAGTGGCACTCACCACCACCCCAGCATCAACCTGCTGAGCTCTGGCACTCCTTCTGCCTCAGTCTTCCAAGTAGCCGGAACTTCAGGCGCTTGCTACCATGCCCGGCTATTTTTTTTATTTATTGTAGAGACGAGGTTTCACCAAGTTGCCTGGGCTGGTATCCAACCCGCAGACTCAGGCAATCCACTCACCTCGGCCTCCCAAATTGCTGGGATTACAGGCTAAGCCACCAAGCCCAGCCTTATTTATTTTTAAAATTTATTTTATTGTAGAGATGTGGGGTACAAATAAGGATTAACTACACAATCATGTAGGTGAACTTTGGGTTTCCAACCAACCCTCACTTACCCTGGTAAAGGACCAGGTTCCCTTTGTGTTGCCATTTTTTTAGGACAACTTCCCAGAGTGGAATTGCAAACTCAAAGAATTGCACATTTTTCATACATTTGATATACATGTCCTTAAAGCCTCCAGAAAACTTATATCCACTTATATTTGTGTCTTGAATTGTAGCACTAGTTTCTATTTTTTTTTTTCAAAGTACAATCAAGAGTATATCATGCTTTACATAATGTTTTACTTTACATTTCTGATGAGATAGCACATTTATTTATATGTTTTTGGTTGTATTTCTTATTCTGTGAATGAAATTGCCTGTACAAGGACTTTTCTGATTTTCTTTTGGATTTCTCTTCTGTCTTACTAATTTTTAAAAACCTTGAATTATACATGTGGCAAATATACATGTGAAAACAGTCCATATGTCAAAAATAGCGACTTGTTTTGATGAATTATGGTATAAATCTTATATACATTAAACACAAATACATTGAATCCACAGGTTTCCAGATATTGAGATAGGTATTGGAGATATTATGATGGACAAAACTGACATGGCTCCTGTTCACTCATTGATTTTATGACCAAGAAGGGAAGATAGACAGGAAGCAAGTAAGTGATCAATTAAATGAAGTGATTACTACTGTGACAAGTGCTAAGAGAGAAATAATAAAAGTATCTGAAGATGAGAATAATTGGTGGTGTGAACTCTTCTTTAGATAGCATTGTAAAAATTCTGTTGAGTAGAAGATATTTAGAATCAGGGGCATAGAATGAGCAGTAGCATACAGAAAATGTTCCAGATTAAGAGAACATCCTAATCAAAGGCTTAGAAGTGGGGGAAGAACTGTTTTAAAAAGATCAATGTGACTGGAGTGTGGTGCAAGAGGAAGAGGAACCAAGAGATGAAGTGAGACAAGTGGCAGGGACCATCTCATCAGGGTTTATGCAAATTGATTGGATTTTATTCCAAAACAATGAGGAAGTTGTTGATGTGTTTTAAGCAGGGAAATAACATGATATGATTTTCATTTTAAGAAGGCCACTCTGGTTGATAGTATAGAATAATAGGAGGACAGGAGTAAATTTAGCATACGTGTGTGTGTGTGTGTGTGTGTGTGTGTGTGTGTGTGTGTGTGCGCCTATCTATTATAAGATGTTGTATCAGTCAACTATTGCTACATGATAGACAACCCCAAATCCTAGTTGTTTATCTCTCAGTTTATATACAGAGCTGCTAGGAAATTCTGTTGACTTGATCTAGGCTGTGCTACTCTTCTTGTTTGGGCTCATATCTGCATATGGTGGGCTATTGGCCATTAACTGAGGTGGAAGTGCCCACCATTCTCCAGCAGGTTTGGCCAGTTTGCTAGCCCAAGAACATTCTCATGAATATGTTAAAGTTACAAGAGAGTGGAAGGAGAAATATGTGGGCTTGTTGTTGTTGTTGTTGTTTCATGCCTGCCTCTGCTTGCTGCAAGTTAGCTACAGTGCCACTGGACTATGTAAGTCACACATGTAAGCTCAGATTCAGTGTGTGTGAGAGTACAACCAAAAAGCATGAATGCAGGGAAGCATAAAAAACTTGGACCATATATTCAATCAAGTTTAAACAATTATTTATAAGTGAAAAATGTGCTTGATACTAAGGGAAAACAATTGTATATATAGCAGTAGATGTAAAGTGATATCACTTTAAAAGAAAAAAAACTACTGGAAGAATATACATCGATGTAATTGATGTATTTTCTTTGGGTACAGGTATGTAGGATGAAGTGTGTACTTTGTATTTATTTTTCTGTATCTGAAAATTTTTGTATTGTGTTTATAGTAATTTTATAATAAAATTCCATTAGAAATTTAAAAAATATTTCTTTTATCATAAAGAGTACATACTAAGGAATAAAGAGGAAGAAAAGAGAGAAATTGAATTCATTTCTCAAAATTGTTTCATAGGTCAATCTGTATCCTGATCACATCCCAGCTTCTAATCTCTGAAATCAAGCTTTGGTATGTTAGTTTTTTATTTCTTCCAGGTGAATCTAGAACCTGCTCAAAATACCTTCCCTGTAGAACAAAAGAAGTCTCTATTCTGCATGCCATCTTGTACTTTTTATCTCCCTCTGGCATTATCACATGGGTCTCAAGTCTTACTACTTTCAGATTTCAGTGCAATGAAGTTACTCTTGGATGGATATACTATGAATGATATCAAAATACAATTTTCTGCTGTCTGTGAAGCAATTCATTTATCATCTTGTGTCAATTTCTTCTGTGCTGTACCCATTAGTGTCTGAGAGTGGGTGGGATTCATGAGAGGGAAAGCTGGACAGTATAGTGAGAAAAATATGTTTTTGAGATAAGAGGGTCTGTGTGAGATCTATGTTTGAACTGTTTGGTCATATAGACAACTCTTTTTGCCTTTGGGATCTTGGTATACTTATTTGGAAAAAAAGGGAATAAAGGAATATTAATAACACTATCTACATAAGGTTACCCAGAAGAATAAATGTGATAACAAATGCAAAATTCCTTTTAAACTGCAATGCTTTCAAAATCCTTAGTCTTTTTTGGTACCAGCCATTATTTGAATTAAATAGATCTTTTTGTTGTCTTCTTTTCAAAATCAAATAGTCCAGAAAAGAGTATAATCTTATTATGAACATTCTCATATAATGATAAAATCTTGCTTTCAGAGAAGAAAAGTGTGCCAGCTCACATTGATTTCAAAAGTTAAGGTGGGCTTTATGCCCAAATCTGGAAGCAGCAAGAGTTGAGATCCAGGTGATTCTGCCAGAGGGAGGGAGTTGGAGATAGTGAAGCTAAACATTACCTGTTTGAAGTTTGCCAAAGACTGATTTTTCTTTTCTTGATCAAAAACTTGGAGTGTTGGTAGAAGCACATTCAATAGAAGAGGTCAATGAATTTTAAATTGCATCCAAAAATCTTGCTCCCGGTCAAGGTTGCCTTGCTTTGTGCTTACAGAAAACACAAATGTCAATGAGTTTAGCAAAAAATAGTCTTTATAAAATAATTGTCAATTGGATTCTTAATACACAATGCATTTTGAGGGTTGATTCACACAAATAGAAATGGTATGAGGTAAATATACATACTAACAATAAATATATATGAAGGCAGTTAAGTCAAGCAAGGACATTTTATACATTTATCTTATTTTAGGTATTAAATAAACACTAGAATTTTTCATCGGTTCAGATTAAATGATTGCTTTTTTTTTTAGTTGAAATGAAAGGTTCTTGTAATTATTATTTTTTTAATGTCCAGTCTTAACTTTCTTTCTTTCTTTCTTTCTTTGTTTTTTGTGTTGAAATCTCACTCTTGTCACCCAGGCTGGAGTGTAGTGGCACACTCACAGCCACCCCAGCATCGATCTGCTGGGCTCCAGCGATCCTTCAGCCTCCGCCTTCCAAGTAGCCAGAACTACAGGCTCACCCTAGCATGCCCGGCTAATCAAAAAAAAAAAAAAAAAACTCAATAAGTTGTTCCATTATAAATGAATGTGTGTGTTTTGTTGTCATAGGGAAGACGGGAGACCAGAAGTCATATTGATGATCAAACATGTGAATCCCTGAGCTAAACTCAAAACATCTCAGTGATGTTGCAGAAGAGCATACCTTTGACAAAAATTAAATACCCGTGTGAAAATTTCACTTTAGAAGACCTACTACACTAAATGAACAAGGCGCAAAAACACTCTTCCTGGTCACTTTATTTTTTATTAGAGACTGAGGTCTCTTTTTTACTCCCAATTACTCACTAGCTTTGTGATCTGGGTCAAATATTTAATCTCTGAAAAACTGTAACCTCTTTTGGAAAATGTGTTTTGTGGCATTACAAAAATACACTTGATTATGTACCTACGCATGTACCAGGCACATAACATACATCATCGTCTTTAATTCTCACAACGGTCTTATGAGTACTGATGTAGGTCATTGGAAAATAAACAACATGCCCAAGTTCACACAACTGGTAGGTGATTAAATTGGATCAATATTAATTTAAATCTAATGACACTCTTTTTATATTCACTGTCCATCAGGGTGTGATAAAATAACTGCTCTCCATGTGCTAAATGTCCTCTCTTTGCTTCCTCCTGCAAAGTTCCACTGTTATTGAGGTGGGATTCTCAACAAGATTTTTCTAAGGGGAAAATCTTTAAGAGTGAGAAAAGAGTGATACTTCCCAGGGATCTACATGGGGTTCCTTCTATAATAAACAAAGTGAGGGTGGTGGTCGGAGGAAATCCTGGGTACTCTAGGTAAAGTAGAGTAGTTCACTGTAGAGTAGTACACTGGGGTCAGTTGGCGAAAAAACCTTTAGCCATGGTAATGAATGACAGAAGAGGAGGAAGTGAAGGGTCAAAGAGAAAGACAATAAAAAGATAACATGGAGAATCTGGGGTAGGGGGAGATAGTAAAGGATAGGAGGTGATTTTAGCAAGAGCTTTGAATTTAAAACTCTAGGGGAGGGGAGCTGTAGCTCTCAAGAAATTCGAAGAAGCTTTTCTATGTGAAGAACGATGTAAAACCAGTATCCCTTTTCCATTACAAGATTTGTCTATTGTCAGAGTGTGGATTTGAATTGTTATTTTGAATGAAATATCACACAGGCACTAGACCAGCTATTTATGTAATCTTCATGCTCCGGGAGAGGGTCACTGTATGGGCATTATCATTGTTGACAATACCCAAAAAGGTGAAGGTATAATTCAGAAAGAACCATGTGGCAGTGGAAAAGTAATGAATGGGAAGAGCAGAGGTCAAATCTAAAGACATAGTTGCTACAGCTAAGTAGTATACTTCTTTGTAAATGAAAACAATAATATCTGCCTCAAAGAGAGGTGAGGTTCAGGCAAACTGATAGTGCTCTATGATCAATATGTTCCGTGGATGTAAATTATAATTGTTACACAGCACCTAAATTTGCGAGTTTCAAGGCAGTTCTATGATGAGCAAGGACTATCTTACTTAGAAATACATTGGGATTTCTCCTTTCTTTCAACTTAGTGGATTTCTATAAATGATCAAGTGTTACATGTTTCTGGAGAGACAGACTTTGTGGGAAATTATACTTTAAGGATATGTTCTGATGATAAGTCAGACAGTAATGATCATATTTTCTGAACTAAAATTAAAGACATATGGTCATGCCAGAGGACAGAATATTTTAAATGAGATGTATCTGGAAAAATCTAGGATATTGGGCATCAGAACTATAAACTGGCATTATCAGCAAAAACCCTACAACCTTTTCAATTTCAAGGTCTTTTCTGGAGGGTAAAATTCCAAGTTTATGAAGGAGTGTACTACAAGGTTTTTAATTTCCCTCTCTGCACCCAGGGGGACAAATAATTAGTGCTTTTCTAGGTCTAAAAAGGAGTCCAGAGCCCAGAAATTCCATTGTTGATGCTTGCTTACTAGAAAAAGACATGGTTGCTCCATGCATCACTAAGGATTATAACAGATTAGCAACTAAATTTGAGTTAATTAAAAATAATCAACTATAATAAGAAGAGAGTTTCCAGAAAATTACCATACTGATCAAGTTGCTGTCTAAACAACTTGGAAAATACAGAACAAATTTTGGAGGCCCAATGCCAAGTATCTGAAGAGGCTCATTGAACTTTACTTTAAAAATATAATTCTGTTAAATTAATTTTGTTAATAACGATCATAAAAATAGTTGAAGAGTTGGTGGGTGCAGTTTAAACTTAAATGTCTAGATAATTATAAAAAACTTAAAATGTAAAATGGAACATGATTTTAAGAGGTTAAGATTGAATATTGAAAGGTGACTTTTAAAAATGGAATTGGCAATGAATAAAACTTATGAAGTGCTATGAAATACTTGAATGCTGGCCTACATTTTTGAAATAGAGAATGATATTTTGGACAGTAGATTATCTTAAATTAAGAGGACCAAAAATCTTATCATTAGCTTATTTAGGGAGAAAACCTATACAAATGCATGTGAGTGTCATGTGAAGTTATATATTGATTATATTTAGATCTAGTTATAATTCAGTTAAAGACTTTTTAAATTCTATCTCTTTTATTTATTCTATTTCAGTGGAGATTTTTATTAGAAGTGCAAATGCAAAAAGTTTTTAGTAGAAGAATAGTGGCATGATAAACAACAAAATAAATAATAATTTATTCTAATTGAAAATGATATTAGGCATTTTTATCATTTAAAAAATTAAATGCAAAATATAAAAGAATGGAAGAATTATAGTTGTACATTTGTCTAACTTCACAATGGGGAAAGTCTTACAAAGTTTAAGACCAAAAGAAGGAAGCATAAAGAAAAAGACTAATAGATTTGGCTACATAAAAAAGGCTAATTTCGAACCTCAAAAAAAAAAAAAAAAAAAAAAAATCAGAATTAAAAGTAAGATAAACTTGGATATTCTTAAAAGCAAATGTGGCTGACAAAGTGTTAAATTTAGTTAAAGATATTTTTTAAAGACTTCTCTGAAGTTATTTTACTTAAAACAATCACCTGAGAAACTCCTTCTAACTTATTATACAGAATTTCTTTTTGGCAAGATAAAGTTTTTATTACATGAGACTTTCTGGGTCTTCAGATGAATGAGAAGTTGATTTGGTAAAATAGATTACCTGGTCTATTTCCAAAATTATCATAAAATATATTGGATGCCACAAATTAGTCAAATTTAAAATATTTCTATTGGTGTGAAATTTTTTAATTTACGTTTCATTTTTGGATTTACTCATACCCACCTATTCCCCAAAAAGATTTATGATGACCGTTTGTTTCCTTTGCATATTTAACATGTCCTGACAAAGCTGTCTGCTATCCTGTTTCATTTTTGTGACTCTGATTCTCTTAGTCAATAAAAATATACATGAAAAAGGCTTATTGAGGAAACCTGTCTAGGAAAGAAAGGCAAAATCCAGACTTGGAGGATCACCTCTGCCAAAAGTCATAAGCAAACTTTTCTTCTACCCCAGCGGCCCTGAGCTCACTCATAACCCATAAAGTGAAGATATCCATCACTCAGCTAGGCAGTACCTACACCAGTGGGAGGACGAGAGCCAGTGATTGCTATGCTGGCTGCTGAGCTCTGACAATAAACTCATAACTATAATGGGAGTTAGGTGCCCAAAGGAGAAAAAGACAAATACAGACCCAGGGCTCCTTGGTAAGTTATTTCAGAAATAGGATGAAGAGTGATACAGAAATTAGAACCCAATATCATGAACAGATAAACAGTCAATTCTCATTCCTTCCAAGTTGTCTAGGTGATTTGCAGAAGACTAGGGAATTGCTTGATTCCCCTTTACTTTCAGAAATAGATGAAGTAATTAAAAATCTTCCCCAAGAGAAAGTTCTTGGCCCTAGCGGAGCTACAGGAGATTTCTATAAAACCTTTGGCTTAGCTCTCTCTGTACATTTACTTGATGAGCTCAATCACTTGAGGGACTCAGGTGGATTCATCCCTGCCAGCCCCTACATCCAGATTATCCTAATTGCTGAAAAGGATAAAGATGCAGAAAACTGTACCACATCTAGGTTCAGACCTGTGATTAAAGTGGATATCAACTTTTGGAATGGATTCTGACAATTCTGATTATTATTTGGAAACCAGGGCACTGTAATCAAGCCATTGTTTGGAGATGGGTCATCCTTTGCATTAAATGTTGCTGTTTTTCTTAAGCATGGACTCTAGTTCTGTTAGAATCATAGGGCACTAGCAGCCTCATTTATTATTTTTATTTACTAAAGGAAAATTGTATTTCATTGTTGTTTGTTTGTTTGTTTTGGCAAAGCAGCATCAGCGATGTACTATGGGCTTAGCCATCCAAGATCTTTATTATTTAATTATAGCTCTTTGCTTGCATTCCAAATAAGCAGGATAACAAAAATTTTCTTTTATTCAATGTCCTTAGAGTACATCTAATTTTTTCTGCTCCCCGAGGGTATATATAGTGGGGGGGGGGAGGCTGATGTTACATTATACCATTTGCCTGTTGCTAAACCAAAGGAAGAAAAAAAAATGTGAGGAGAGATCATTGAAAATCACCTTGCCTCTGCCTCATTGAATGCTTGATGCTTCTTCATGAACACAAAGGCACACACTACTCATAATTCTTTCTTTTTCTTTCTTTCTTTCTTTCTTTCTTTCTTTCTTTCTTTCTTTCTTTCTTTCTTTCTTTCTTTTCTTTTCTTTTCTTTTCTTTCTTTCCTTTGTTCTCTCTTTCTCTCTCTCTCTCTCTCTCTTTCATTTGGTGTCTTACTATGTCACTCAGGCTGGAGTGCAGTGGCATGGTCACAGCCACCACAGCCTCAACCTGCTGGGCTCAAATGATCCTTCCGCCTCAACCTTGAAGTAGTTGAAACTTCAGGCATGTGCCACCACACTCAGCCAATTTTTTGATTTATTGTAGAGACGAGTTCTCACCAAGTCACCCAGGCTGGTCTCGAACCCCTGGACTCAGGCAATCCTTTTGCCTTGGCTCCCAAAGTGCTGGCATTAAAGACTTGAGCCACCGTGCCTGACCTGTTCATTCTTAATGGCTTGGCTGCCATTTCTCATGAAGCCTTCTCTTTTTTTCTGAGCTCCTATGGGGCTGAGTTCCCATACCTGCTGTAGCACTTGCCACTTGCTAGTGTTATTTGTCTGTGTGTGTGCTGCCTGGCTGCATGGATATTGTCTCACTTACTTTTGCATTGAGAGCATTTAGTGCAGTCCTTGGCACCTCTCAGGCATAAAACAAATGCTGATTTCTACTCTAGCATGTAACTGATTGCACAGTTTTAGAGCGTTCAGATTCAAATTCTTCTTAGAATTGTGAAAAAGCTGGGAAGACCAAAGGAAGATTCAATTTATCTTTCCATTAGCCAGTCACTAAAATATAATATCTGTCTTCAATAAGTTAAGTATCTATTTTCACAGAAATGAAGTCAAGTGGAAACAGAAAATAATGTTAGAGAGAATTCGAATAAGAGAGAGAGAGAGGAAATTTAGAGATATAAGGCCTTCAATGAAAGCTGGGTCAGGCAAAATGGTTTTCCAGAAAGGTAAGACTGAATTTTAAGTATCTTAAATTATGGATAGCAGACAAGTGTTCAGCTAAAAAAATGGTTCACTATTTATTTATTCACTCATTTGTATATCCATTCACTTACTTCTTTGCCTTCACTGTCCCCTCCCTGAGGACCCTCTTGCTTACCATGCCTAAAAAGTATCTTGTTCTCTCTTACCCCTAGGCCTTTTCACATGTTTTTACTTCAGTCTAAGCTGCAAGACCCTTTTTTCTTCCTCTGGTTTATCTTATGTCAAGTTTGGATTCAGTGTACTTTTCCCTTCAAAAAGGGAGATATCAATAAACAAGTTCCCATTTATTTGGTTATAATCTCTCCAAAGTGTAAGATGTGGTCAGGACCATGTCTTTTTCTGTGCACTTAGAGAGACTGACACATAGTATGCACAGTTGATCCTTTGCATTTTCATGCATTTGATGGACACATTAGGAACCCACAAGTATTAAGTACCCAATATCGACCAAGGTACCAGAGTTAAAGTAGATAAAGCTTTAGAGGAGAAACTAAAAGGACTGAAAATGAGTAAAAGATGATGGAAAACATTTCATTCAATAGATAATATGTATAAATGACAGCAATATGCCTCTCTTTAAGCTAGGAAGAAATATATCTGGCAGGTATAAACCTTATTTGTCTGAATTGCCTCTATAGTGGAATGGAGTAGGAAGAGCCAATGCTGGTAAGTGGTGGTTGAATGAATTAACTAATAAATAAAGATAGATTCTCAACCTTCAAAATTCCTGCCTCTAATGTGGTATTTAGAGTCTTGCCTTTTATAGCTATTCTAGAAAATTCTGGCACCTAGTAAAATTCTACCTCTGCAACTGAGATTTTAAAGTTTATACCTGATCTAGAATGTTCAGTCAAGGAAATGTGGAGGCGTTACTGCTAGCCTGTTCTGTGTACCAAGTGGTCAATTGTTCCCAACTCTATTTTCAAAAGTTCTGCACTTTGTTTCAAAACTAGAGTTATAAGGGTGACATAGAAATGTGGGTGGAAGGGAAATAGAACAAACTAACAACCACAGCAAAAACCTACCAATACCAACAAAATTTAAAAAGATATGTCTCTCCTCAAAATTTATGAAGTGCTGATAGTCATACCACCTGGGGTTAAGCCTTGACAGATTTCAGTATCTAAAAAATACCTGACCTTGTAAAAAGTACTTGACCTCATAAGTATTTGGGGAAATTCTCCAAGGAAAAGTATAAAGTGCTAGGAGGGAAATCTTGCTTAAAGAGTCTTTCTGTAGAAATTTGGACAATGAGTCACATGATATTCTTACAGAAATTGTCTTTCAGATTGATACCAAATGGAGAGTAAAACAAGTAGCTATGGAGATAATCTCAATCTTCCGTGTGGCTAGAAAACTCTCCAGGTCTTAACTTGCAAAGCTGAGCACCATTTGAATTTCAAAAGCCAAGAGCTTTGCCAAAGGCTCTGTGGTTTAATATGTTTAGGACTGGAAACAGTGTAAGACTTCTCTAGTTTAAGTACATAGGATGCTAGAGTGATTTCTAAAATATTTATATTTTAAAAAGTAGATTTAGTGGCAGAGATGATTCAAATTTCCCTTTTGCTACAATATTCTGATTTTAATTATTTATGTGAAGTCAAATGAATAGATGATAATATAGGGCACAAAATAGACAAAGATCTCAGGGATACATAAAATTTAGGACTTGAGGCAAGATTGCAACTATGGGAAAGACTTTGAGGCAAGATGGTAAGATCAAAAGCAGAACATTAACCCAGAGACCCAGTCATAGTGGAGCTAACATGAAAATTCAAAATAAGGGTCGAATGTGGCAGAGTCACAAAAAATGGAGAGAGGGTGTGAGGAAACCAAGAAAGGAGAAGTAATGTAACTAGAATGGCTTATAAGCCCAGATGAGTGTTGGAGGTTCAGGAGTTTACTGAGTTACTAGGCTTGTTTAGTCTTTGAAAAGTAGGGTAAAAAGCAGACTTCTAAATTGCTAAGCAAATATTGTGAAAATACTCAAGGGAGGTGCCTGTCTATATACTCCCTTTGCAAACTCCTTATGTTATCCTCTGCTCAGTTAGTGTGTAGTTCACTCTGTGGGTTGATATGTGAGTATATGAAAACCATGGGATCTTGCTCATGTGTATAAGGGCAAGTACAGACCACCTTGTCCTCATGTCTCTTCCATTTAGTCTCTTTCAATTGGAGCACAGTATTTACACTGTGCCTACTGACTCGTGTGCTTTTTGCCCTGATAACACTCTAAATTCCTAAGCAACATTCTTTACTTCTTTTATGTTCTCTTTAAGGCCTCAAATAGAAATTTGAATACATAGGAGACATTCAAGTGATGCATATGTAGAGGGTGAAGACATCTTCCTAAACTACTGTGATCCGTGATAAGAACTGAGTTTGGTAAAAAGAATAAACATTTGGTTTTTATGATTTTTAGTTAACAGTGTATATATAATTATATAACTTATGTTGCTCAAAGTTACAGTGTACTGTGTCTTAGTGTGGGAATATTAAGGTATATCATTTTACATTTTCCAACATTTTTTACCTAAATGTCTGAACTTGTTCCACTTATTTGAAGTGAGAAGGAGCTGTGTTGCTGTTTTGGTGGTAATGTGGTATCACCGATTTGAATGAAATTGAACTGTTTATTAGCACAGGTGCATTTCTGATTCATTCAGGGCAGCATCATTTTCCAAAGCTAGATCTGTGGGTGGAAGGCGAAGTTATTAATCTATGGAATACTATTTTAGGTGTACAGATAGCCAGATGGACTTGGAAAGTAAACTCCTGCAGGTGCCTATGAGCAGAGCCTCTTTTTAAATATACAGCTGTCTTCTTTGTTGTTGAATCTTTGGTTAGGCAAAAGGTTGTTGTGAGGTCTTTTATCAATGTCACTAGGACTCTAATAACCTTTTAAGGATGACTTGCTTCTGTGCTGTAGATCTTATTTCCTTGTGTTTCAACTCAACAGTGAGTATTCGATTAATGACTGTTCTGCATAGTGAATGGGAAGTGTTTTGCTGAGAAGGATCTATTTTTCTTTCAAACCCGTAAGGATATCATGTGCCAGATGGTTAATTCCCATGGGTTAATGAGTGTACCCACACACTTCATGATTTAAAATATCCTGTGGACATTTTTCCTTTGGTGAAAGGATTGCTAGAATTTTAATTTACATTTGCATGAAGTACATATTTCCTTTTTTTGCTGATACATGGGAAAATAGTATTTTATCATAAGAGATGAAATATATATGCCTTTTCAGTTCTATATTATCCTAGTGTTTGGGACATAAATAATTTATAGAAATATAAATTCTGATCAACCTTTAAGATTACATTTTAATTATCAATTACATTTAAGTTAAAGTGTAAAGTTACAGCTTCTGATGTGTGTGTTAGAAGGGTAATAACTGGCAGTAATCAAATGTATCATTTTAGTGTCTTTTTAAACAAAATTTTTTTAAACTGTTGGGAATTCTTTACTTTATAATGTCCAGTTAGTAGGCTAATTATATATAGACCTTTAAAAGGAAGGAAGTTGGCAAGTGCTTTGTTAAACTCTAATGCGTCCAAGTGGCTCTTTGAGGTATGGCCGCCATGTTTCCTAGCTTTGACCCCCTCCCCTACCTTGGAGAGGTGAATTGCCTCTCTAATTTATTTTCTAAATCAACTATGTTTTTAATCTTAAAAAATAAATAAATAAATGGAAGCTTTTCTAAAACAGTAGTGCTAAAATGTCCAAAGATTGGCATAGGCAGAAAATTAGATTTGAGTCTGCTTTGAGAGAAGACCAAAATTACAAAAAAATCATAAGTTTAGATATTTTCAAGTCATTGGATAATGATGGTTTATTCATACAGCTAAGTTTATGTACTAGTTTATGTTTTAGGGATTCCATGGGATAAAGGGTAAAGACAAAAACCTAAAAAACTCAAAACACAAATTATACCAAAAATTAATACATTTATAGTTTTTTAAAAAATATAGATACAGTGCAAGGAAGTTTTGACAGATTCTCTTGGGTTTTGGGATATAGAATCCTGTTGTCTGCAAAGAGGAATAATTTGACTTCCTCTTTTCCTATTTGGATACCCTGATCTCCTTCTCTTGTCCTATTGTTCTAGCTATGACTTCCAAAACTATGTTGAAAAGGAGGATTGAGAGTGGCCATCCTTTTCTTTTTCTGTTTTTCAGAGGAAATGATTCCAATTTCTGTTTGCTTAGCAGCATACTGACTGTGGGTTTCTCATAGATGGCTCTTACTATATTAAGGTATGTTCCATCAATATTCAAGGATTTTTTTTAAGAAGCGATGATGGATTTTATCAAAAGTTTTTTCTGCGTCTAATGATATAATCATGTGGTTTTTGTTTGTACATCTGTTGATGTATTTAATTACATTTATGGTCTTACGAATGTTGATCCAACCCTACATCCCAGGGATGAAGCCTACTTGGTTGTGGTGGATGATTTTTGAGATGTGTTGTTGGACCCAGTTTGTGAAGATCTTGTTGAGAATTTTAGCATCTGTATTCATCAAGGATATTTGCCTGTAGTTCTCTTTCTTTGTTGAATTTTTACCTTGTTTGGGTATCAATGTGATGTTAGCTTCATGAAATGATTTGGGGAGAGTTCATTCTTTCTTGATTGCCTGGAATATTTTCAATAGGATTGGTATCAGTTCCTCCTTGTATGTTTTGTAGAATTCTACTGGAAAGTCATCTGGAACAGGACTTTTTTTTGTAGGTAGTTTTCTTATGATATAGCTAATTTCCTGAATTGTTATTGGTCTATTTAGGGTCTCAATTTCTTCTTGTTTCAGTCTGAGGAGGTTGTATGATATCAAAAAACCTCCATGTGCTTTAGGTTTTCGAGTTTGTTTCCATACAAGTGTACATAGTAGTCTCTGATAATCTTTTGTATTATTTCGGGATCAGTTGTAACTTGATCTTTTGTATTTTTGATTATGCTTATTTGGGCTTTTTCTACTCTTTTCCTTGGTCAGTCTACCTAGGGGTCCATCAATCTTGTTTATCCTTTCAAAGCACCAGCTTTTGTTTTATTGAAGTCTCAGGATATAAAATAAATGTGCAAAAGACAGTCTCATTTCTATACACTAACAGAAACCCAAATAAAAAGCACAATCCCATTCACAATAGCCAAAACAAAACAAAACAAAACAAATCATGAAATACCTTGGTATCTTCCTAACCAGAGGCGGGAAAGACTTTACCACAAAAACTACAAAACACAGCTCAAAGAAATCAAAGATGATACAAACAAATGGAAAAATATTCCAGCTCATGGATTGGAAGAATCAACATTGTTAAGATTTTTGTCCTACCCAAGGCAATCTACAGATTTAATGCAACACCCACTAAATTACCAGCAGCGTTCTTCTCAAACCTGGAAACAACAATACAGGAATTCATATGAAAATATAAATGACCACAAATAGTCAAAACAATCCTCAACCAAAAAAACAAAACAGGAGTTATCACACTCCCAGACTTCAAACTTTATTATAAAACTGCAATAATAAAAACAGCTTGGTATTGGTTCAAGAACAGGCATATAGACCAATGGAACAAGATGAGATTCCAGAAGCAAAACCTCAATTTCTCAAGCAATTCATCTTTGACAAAGCCTTCACCACCAACCACTGGGGAGAGGAGAACCTATGCAGTAAATAGGCTGGGAAAACTGGCTGACCACATGCAGAAAATTAAAACAAGATCTCTACCTATCACCATACACAATAATTAGTTCTAAATAGGTCAAAGACCTAAATGTGAAACCTCAAACTATAAGAATGTTAGAAAATGTAGGAGACTCCCTTGTGGAAATTGGAACTGGCAACTAATTCCTGATCAAAACTTCAAGTGCCCATGCCATAAAAGACAAGATAGACAAGTGGGACCTCATCAAACTGATAAGCTTCTATAAAGCCAAAGAAACCATCTAGAGAGCAGGGAGACAGCCCACAGACTGGGAAACAATATTTGCCAACTATATGTCTGACAAAGGCTTGACATCTAGGATCTATAAGGAACTCACATGCACTGAAAAGAAAAAAAAATAAACATCTCCATTACAAAGTAGACAAAGATATGAATAGACACTTCTCAAAAGAAGACATATGAGCTGCCTACAGATACATGAAGAAATGCTCAGCCTCACTAGTCATCAAAGAAATGCAAATTAAAACTACACTGAGATACCACATAACTCCAATCAGGATGGCCATCATCAATAACTCAACAAACAACAGATGCTGGAGAAGATGCAGGAAAAGGAAACACTTCTACACTGTTAGTGGGAGTGTAAACTAGTGCATCCTCTATGGAAAACAGTGTGGCAATTCCTAAAAGTTCTAAAAATAGACCTTCTATATGACCCTGCAATCCTTCTACTGGGACTATACCTAAAGGAACTGGGAACTGGGAATATACCCAGAGGAACTCAAATCACTCTATAAAAAAGATACCTGCACATATATGTTTATTGTATCATTTTACACAATAGCATGAACATGGAACCAACTGTGCTGCTCATCAAAAGAGGATTGGATAAAAACAACGTGGAAGATCAATTTCTAGTTCTTTCAGAAATTGCCACACTGTCTTTCAGAGAGGTTTTACTAGTTTGCATTCCCACCAGCAGTGTAGAAGACTTCCTTTTTCTCCACATCCTCGCCAGCATCTGTTGTTGTTTGTTTTATTAATGATGGTCATTCTTACTGGGGTTAGGTGGTATCTCAATGTGGTTGATGAGGTCCCACTTGTCTATCTTATTTCTTATGGTATGGGCACTAGGGTTCTGATCAGGAATTGGTTGCCAGTTCCAATTTCCATAAGGGTGTCTTTTGCGTTTTCTAAGATTTTTATTATTTGAGGTTTTACATTTAGGTCTTTGATCCATTTCGAGTTAATTTTTGTGTGTGGTGATAGGTAGGAGTCCTGTTTCAATCATCTGCATGTGATCAGCCAGTTTTCCCAGTACCGTTTACTGAGTAAGTTCTCCTCTCCCCCGTGGTTGCCTTCCATATGACGCAGCTATTCCCCTATTAGGAATATATCCAGAGGAACCCAAAACATTCTATAAAAAAGATACCTGCACACGAATGTTTGTTGCAGCTCTATTCACAATAACAAAAACACGGAACCAACCATGCTGCCCATCTAAGCTGGACTAGATTTTTTAAAAAGGTGGGGTAGGATTGGCAGTTGAGGGAAACTGCTAGGGGAGGGAGGGAGGGGCACAACTCATCATCAAGGGTACCTGCTTAATCAATATTTGTATACCTAACCCTGAATTGTACCCCACATCTTTAAAATTAAAATTTTTTTAAAATGTGGTATATATACATGATGGAATATTACACAGCCATAAAGAAGTACAAAATCATTAACTTCACAGCAACCTGGATGAACTTAGAGTCTGTAATACTAAGCGATCTATCACAGAAACAAGAACTGAGTATCACACATTCTCACTCATAAGCAGACCTTGAACAATTATCATAATACTATAAGAAAAAGATTGTCAGTAGCAGGAAACTGCCAGGGAGGGGTGCGATGCGGGATTGGCAGTAGTGGAATCAGCCGGGGAGAGGGGCACACCTCATTAACAAGGGTACCTGCATAATGAACATTTGTATACCTAACCCTGAATTGTACCCAACATCCTTAAAATAAAAATTTAAAACATTAAAAAATAGGTAACAAAATGTTCTTTTAAAAAATAATATGCTATAAATGACTGCAATTTGTGTTTACAAGAAAATTATTGGGTCATTAGCCACCTATAGCTCATAGCTTCATAGCTGAGTAAATTACTCAAAGGTGTCAGATCTTCAAGGTCAGTCATAGTTAATCTCTAGGTAAAGGGTCACTTCAGGTTTTATATCCAGACTTAATTCACAGTATCTTAGATTGGCATAACTCTTGTTTTGTAAGATGAGAATTAGGAATGAGTCATCTTCTCATTGCTGAGAACTAGGTGTCAATACACTTAACATTCAGGGGACTGACCAAGCTGATCTATCTGGAGGGATGCTTGTGGGCAAATTTCAAGAAACAAAGCCATGGATAGGGATAAATTGAGGTAATAGCTGAAGATAGACCAAGTAAAATCTTCAATATTTTTCGAGTAGTTGGGATGTGAAGTTCCCTCGCCATTTTGCATATGTATAACAGGACTAAGAATGATTTTTAAAAAATTATATAGTGTGTCTTACATAACAAAGTAAAAGAAAAAAGGAAGAATTTGAGGACAAAGTCTATGTAACAAAATAAGTAAAATGTATTAGTATTTTTTAAAGAGAAAATAGATTAATGAAGAAACTAAGTAATTTTTCTAAGTATTTTAACATAGACAAATTAGGGACGCACTAAAATAATTTAATAAAATTAAGTCTAAACAATGATAAAGTTCAAGGAAAATACTTCAAGTTAGAGAACTTGAAAGTTATGAAATATCATTTATTCACAGCAAAATAAATAAAACTAGGCTTCTGGTATACACTGATGTTAGACTTTAAAAAAGATTGGCTAATAACCAGCTGAGGTGATAAAACTAGAAGACACATGGGTTTTTTGATTCACCCATATCTCTCATATCATGTAAGAATCAATTCACATATCTGAGAAGAGAACACATTACAACGTCAATGACTTTTTCATATTTTTACTTTGCATTTAATACCAAAATCAGATTATGGATATGTCACATTAAAGAAGGCATTTCCCACTGGAGTCTGACTATTTCACTCTAATATTTTCAACTACTTTATCCCTCCTGTATTGCATTTTACTTTTCCTTCATCTTTTTTTTTTTTATCTGTACATTTCTTTGCTTCATTCAGTTCAATTTACTCTGCTAATGTTTGGATGGAATATTATAACTCAGTCTTCATGTAACGGTTTATAACCTCCTGATTTTGTGATCTTTTTAAGGGCTGTGATATTGACAAGTAAATTATACTTACTTCAGCCAATTGTATGCACTTATGTCACTTTAAATTTAACTTATCGCTAGTTGTCAAATTCTCCCCTGTGCCCTTTTTAATGTTCTGATGTATTTGGCAATTTTTTTTATTGACATTTCAATTTTGTTTTGGCGTGTGCTAAAGTTACAAGAAAACAAATGACTGAAAGTTAAACCTGAGCCAACCCCGACTAAAGTTGCGTTTTAGGTGTCTTTGGGAAGACATTACTTTTGCTGAATGCTTAACTTCTGAATCCACTAGGACCCAGATTGTATTCATTCGAGATCTGAATGTTGATCTTCACTTGCCATGACATAGGAACAGGGACAAGAGATCATCACCAGACAAGTCCAAGATTTAGGTTTCCTTGCTAGCTTGAAATTTTCATTGTTTTATGATTAGTAAAAGTAACATCAACTCATTGAAACTTTTTGGCTTGTGAGTATTTAATATTCTCCTTAGTGCATTAATTACTATTTTGTTAAATTGTTTGCTTTGTTTCTTATTCCATGATCAGTTCATCTCAGATACTGTAAATTACTTTTTGCAACCTTGTCTACCTTGATCTCTGCTATCCTCTTTTGCACCTGGTATCAGGTATGGTGCCTACTATTAGTAGATATTTAACATGTGTTTGATGATCTACAATTTCTGTGTTTCCACATGGCTAAATATATGTAGATAGTACAATAAGTAAGAACGTGAATTGCAGATTCGAATCTGTGTGTTTTTTCACTTAATTTTATTAATTTTGGAAAATGAAAGCAAAGACCCTTTTCATTTGATACTTCTGTTGGCTCATTGTATTGCAAACTTTTAAGCACTGCACTGCCCAATGCAGTAGCAACTAGCCACATGTAGCTATTTAAATTTCAGTTCTTCCACCACCCTAGTTATATTTCAAATGCTTAATAGTTACATGTGGTTAGTGGCTACCATATTGGACAATGCAGACTACTACAGCACATTTCCATTATTACAGAAACTTCTTTTAGACGATGCTATCTTAGAATGTTCTCTAGAAGAGCACTCCAAGTAAATTACTATAGAACAAATACTTTTTTTTTACTTTGTGATTTCATATTGTTTTTAAAAATCACAATATTCAGACCTACAGCAATATTGGTAATACCATTCTTGGTGCAAAGTAAGGCAAAATGGCATTAAATTGACTGCCACCAAAATCACAGAGTGAGATTAAAATGCCAGGAGCTATTTTTGCCAAGTGACTGTGGCAGTTCTCTTGATTTCTTGTTCTAGACGTCTTAATCGTGCACCAATGCCTTTAGATATTGGTTTGGCCTATCTCTATAAGGGATTGCTGTTGGGCAATAAAACGCTTCATACAGATAATGTGTTTTCCTAGATGTTCTGTCCTCAAATAAAAACAAAATTATTAGAAATGTTGGGAGTAGATATTTCTCTCCTCACTTAACTTCTGCAGCCAAATTTTCAAAAGGAAGTGCCCTGGTGTCTGCGTCTCTGCCTAAGGAGAGATTGATTTCCCAGTTTAGATCCATATCAGAAAGTCATGCTTCCTGCCAAAAGGAGATTTAAGGGCTCCGTTCTCTATGCATCACAATGAGGGAAAACAGATCACCCAGAATCCAGACAGTAGATAACAAACAGATCACTCTAATTAGAAAAAAGAGATGTGGGAATACAACAGAGCCGGCCACCTCTGGGCAGTAAAAAGAGGGAGATTTTGAGAGGCCTTTTGTTGATGCCTGTAGAATAAGCTTTTAGTAAGTTATACAGTGACACTAATATTAAAGGGCCTCTATTTGAAAAAGTGACTTGTTGTTACATATTAGCAATGACCTAGAAAAGTGTAAGATGTTAAAATATAAAACCAGATGGAACCAGAATATAAACTGTTCTTTTTGCCATGTGAGCTGAAGAGGTTTTGTGTGGTCTTGGTGAAGAGGAACTGAAAGTTGATATCACATTCCACTGTTTTATTGTTTATATTCATGTCACCATTTCCAAAATGTGTTCTACAGAACTGTTAATTGGCTACAGGAGAAAATTTCCATAGTAAACAAGTTTCAGAAATACTGGGTTATATAAGATTGAGTAAATTTTAAAAACAATTACAAACTTATTAAGAATTTTACTATGTTAATATGTGTTGTGATTCTCTAGAAGGCTGTGGAAGGGATAAAATATTTCTTAGGCCTCTGTAATAAGCAATTGGAAATTTAGGTAAGGTCCCAAGGCAGAAAAAAAGATGGTTTAATTTGGTTGCTTCATATTATAAAAAGTAGCAAAGAAACACATCACCATAGGACTTAAGGGGTAACAATAAGATGATAATATGAACATTTAGTAAGTGAATCCTTATAAACCTCTTATAACCGTGACTTGTACATTGTAAGTGCTCAAAAAGTGATAACTATTTTCATTTGGGGGCTTGATGGGGCTGTAGGTGATAGCATGCATACTGAGACACTCTTGGTCAAGTAAAAGCAAGGATGAAAAAATGTTATGAAGTCAAATGTGTCCTCACAGGGCCTGGAGGACTGGCTTATGTCTTATCTAGTAATGATGAGAATGTTGCTTCCCAAAGGTGAGATTGAGTGAAGGTCATGTATCCTTCAGGGTTCAGTAGGGAATAGTGGTCAGCAGTACTGTAGCCGGCTGATGAGGAAACAAGCCAGAGGCTATACCTAGAGGGAAGCTTAAGATCTATGGAAATGGTAAATCTTGAAATAAAAATTGAACTCAGCCCTTGGCAGCAGTGAATAAGCTTTCACAAAATGATTTCAAAATTGGAGTAAAATGAGCATGTCAGTCATTTGTATTTTTAATTTTTTGAGTTGGATTCTCACTCTTTTGCTCAGGCTGAAATGCAATGGAGTGATCGTAGCTCACTGAAGCCTTGGCCTTCTGAGCTCAGGAGATCCTTCAACTTCAGCCTCCCAAGTAGCTGGGACTACAGACATGTACCACCGCAACTGGCTATTTTTTTATTTTTTGTAGGGATAAGGTCTCACTATATTGCCTAGGCTGATCTTAAACTCCTGAGTTCAAGTAATCTTCCTGCCTTAGTTCTCAAAGTGCTGGGATTACAGGCATGAGCTATCATGCACAGCCAAGTGTTTTTATGCTTATTTGTCCAATGCTCAAGTAGAAAAAAATCTAATCAAATCTCCGTCATGTTCAACACTTGTTTCTCAATTACTATTGCACTCAAGAAGGGGTTTGTTCAGGGCCCAGTTTTTAAGGCCTGAGTCTCCCTAGCTCATTCCCAGGGAGAATGACTGCAGACGCATGTTTTAGTTAAAATAAGTATAATTGAAGAAGAGTGGGCCAGGTCCTAAAAAACAGAATCAGGCCCTGGAAGGAAAAATCAAGTGAAGTAGAAGGATTCTGAAGGAATTCAACTGTGGGGGAAGGAACATTATCAGGCCTCGGGGGAAGGTTGACAACTGGATCCAGATGTCCTTTCCTCGTTTCTCCTCCCGTAACCCCCAAACATATTTTCCTTCCTGCTTTTAGTATCCTCTCCTACTTCCATTCTAAAACCATTCCATCAGAGACATTGGAATTGATGGTAGCTAAAATTGACTCTGGAAAAATAAAAATGAGTTATAAACATAAAAGATTCCCAACCAACCTAAAAATGAAAATTCGATTAATAGGATAACTTGAAAAGATTTTAAACATATAAGGGATATGTTAAGAATACTTTTTATTTTTTATTTTGTTAAATTTATTCATTTATTATAAAGATGTGGGGTACGATTCAAGATTATGTATACAAACATTGATCATGCAGGTATGCCTCTCCCTCCCCTAGCAGTTTCCACCAAATGCCAGTCCCACCACCCCCTTCCCCTGACAGTTTTCTGCTACTGCCATTCACTTTCTTATAGCATTATAATTGTTCGAGATCACCTTATGAGTGAGAACATATGGAACTCAGTTCTTTGTTTCTGTGATAAATCACTGAGTATGATCAACTCCAAATCCATCCAATTTGCTGCAAAGTCCATATATTTGTCCTTCTTTATGGCTGCATAATATTCCATTGTGTATATGTACCACATTTTTTTTATATCCAGTCCAGCTTCGATGGGCAACACGGTTGGTTCCATGTTTTTGCTATTGTGAATAGAGATGCTATAAACATACGTGTGCAGGTGTCATTTTTTGTCGAATGATTTGAGTTCCTCCAGGTATAGACACTTCTCAAAAGAAGATATACGGGCAGCCAACAGACACATGAAAAAGTTCTCAGCCTCACTCATCATTAGGGAAATGCAAATCAAAATCACTTTGAGATACCACCTAGCCCCTGTAAGAATAGCCATCATTAATAAAACGAACAACAACAGACGCTGGTGAGGCTGCCGAGAAAAAGGAACATTTCTACACTGCTGGTGGGAATGTAGACTAGTACAACCTTTTTGGAAGACAGTGTGGCGATATCTGAAGGAACTAGAAATTGACTTTCCATATGACCCAGCAATTCCCTTATTAAGAATACTTTTTAAATGAAAACAAATTTGAAATCAAAATTTTGTTGTGGCATTGACTTTGTAAATGAGACTCAACACATAAATGATTTAGGTTTTAGATTTTTTAATACACATGAAATATAACATATAATACATATAACATTGACACCAATAAAAAATAATGATATATTGGCACTTAAAAATAATGTGAATATAGGACAAAAAAAATGAGTGTGACAGTTATTTTTATTTCTACCTGTGTCATATAAATAATCCTTGAATAAATGGTGGCTACGTCTTTTTATGTATTCTTTGTAATATTTTTGAGTTCTGTATCAGTTATCTTTGCCTCATAACAAACCAACCCATGCTTTAGTGACTTAAAAAGTCAACAAATTATTGCTTGTGCTGACTGGGTAGTTCTTTTGCTGCAATTGTCTAGTTTACATATAAGGCTACAATCAGGTGGGGAATCAGGATAAATGACTAGGATGGCTGAAATGGCTGGCACTGTCTGTCCACAAGGCTTCACGTCCCTGGAACCTCTATAGCATGGTAGTCTCAGACTCCAAGACAGCAAGGGTGGAAGGCACAAGGTCTCCTCAGGCAGAGGCTTGGAAGTCATACAGCATCACTTCCACCATATCCCATGAATCAAAGAGGTCACAGACCAGCCCAGATTCAAGAGAAAGGAAAATAGATTCTAATTCTTGATGAGAGAGAGAGAGAGAGCTAGAGGTGGCAAAGCTAGAGACACATTTCTAAGAAGAGAGGAATTTTGTGGTCATCATTGCAAATAACCTATG